>NW_027468718.1:44538742-44576242 GCF_046254945.1 Alosa pseudoharengus | reverse complement strand
GCCCGCACCCTCCGAGTGATGGATGAGGCGGCAACCCAACAACGTGCCCTCATCATTAACAAGGAAGGGGGGTTGGGGAACAGAAAGAGACGAAGAGTCGAGGCTGAAGCACACTTTTGAATTTGCTCTTTTGTCTGTTTTATTGGCAGTCGGCTAACCGTTTGGCTACTGTTTGTTGCAGGCGACTTTGCGGTGCTGCTGAAAGCGGGCATGTCCGTGAAACAGGCCCTGGTGTACAACGTCCTCTCGGCCCTCATGGCCTACGTGGGCATGCTGATCGGCACGGCCGTCGGTCAGTACACGCACAACGTCACCAGCTGGATCTTCGCCGTCACCGCTGGCATGTTCCTCTACGTGGCCTTGGTGGACATGGTGAGTTTAGAGGCCAGAGGCTGTTTCCGCACGAGTCATAGGCTGAGGGCAATATGGGTGAATATATGTAGAGTTATTTGAAGAAATTGAACCCTGAGAGGTTTTGTCATCTCGCACAAATGTTTCTTTCATACTTGCAAACAGTATTTTAATGTGAAAACTTACATAGCTGCTTCAAGAGGCTGAAAAACATGTTGCCAGTAACTCTTCTGTTCACATGTCAGTAGCTCATGATTCCAAGGTCTTTTTACACTGTAATTCAATCATAATGTAGAATTTCTATAGCATGAGAGAAGATTTGATGAGTTGTTGATGTTAACCCATAATTGGCCTGAGCCTTAAAGGTTTTGTCATCAACACTCAAATGTTTTGCCATACTTGCAAACAATATTATATTATGTGAAAACTTACATATCTACTTACATACTTACAACAAGTGATAGCTGGTAAATTATCTGATGAGTTGTTGATGTTAAGGCGAGACACGGCAGGTGAAAACATTTCGAGATTTTGAGCTAGTATGTTACCTTTGCATGTATTCTATCACACTACTACAACAAAAAAGTCCGATTTACACATTTAGGTGTTTATTTCATTATATTGTGTCTACTCACGCCTGTATATTTCTCCTAAATTCAGCAAAAGTTAACATTCCAACCTTCCATGCACTCCCGCGACCGTGATACAAAACATATCATGTGTAGTACCGTTGGAAAGCTCTGTTTTTCCTGTATCACGCTATGTGCTCCATGTATGGACACTTCCTTTGTATCAGCAACCAATTGCGAAAGTTCAAAGGCGAGTCTAGGCTGAGAACGGAATCTCATTGGCTGTCTTTCAAGGCTGTTTTCTCAAAATGAGTTTCCGCTCACACTCTGCGCACGAAAACTCCACTTCAGAAGCACTTACATACACCAAACTTTCTAGACTTATGCCTAACTATATGTAGAAGATTTTTACAGAGGGGTTGGTTTATATATTATTCCTAGCCTGACTTACATGACATTTTATGCCTAAAAACATGGCAAACATTTTTTTAAGGGCTCCCTCTGTAAATTTTCCACATCTAATATCGGAACACAATGAAAACATAATTTTGAACCTGGCTGTATACAATGCTCAGGTTTTGTGCCTTAAAATGTATGCAAATTAGCGCATATTTAATTAGATAATGCCTAATTTGCATATGTAAACATTAAATTACAGAAAACTCGTAATACATTTTTTTCTCATATTAATGTAAGTAATCAACTGGGGAAGTTTCATAGTGATATCTGCTTGTTAAAACAGGCAAGCTTGATGCTTTTTTCTCTACGAAACTCCCCCTCGCTCGGTCTGAAGCTCTTTTCCTTTTCTTTGCATCTTCCGTCAAGGGTTTTCGCTGCTTCTTCACTGGCTCTGCCATTATACACACGTTTGCAACAATCGCTAGAGTTTCGTTAGCCTGCCTCTGTGCTGTATGCAGGATGTAAACTGATCCTGCTTTGGTCGGCGGGTACGATACACTGAACTTGCAAGCGGGATATTCTTCCTACAGGCAGTAGGGGCGGGCAAGAGAGTCTTCATTCGCCCTGTAATAAGTCATTTAACCATATACCGACTTACGAAGATGAGTAATTAACACGAAAGCGTTGCCTGGTTTCCCTTTAACCGGCCTGTCCTGTGGTCTTGCATAGCTACCTCAGGTGGCTGAAAAACATGCTTTTTTTGTCCAGATTGTCAGTACCCCATATAGACTTTCTATATCACGACAGAAGGTTGTCGATGTTGACCCATCTAACTGGCCTGTCCTGTGGTCTTGTGTTGCAGCTGCCGGAGATGCTCCACGGGGACAGCGAGGAGCACAAGCGCTGCCAGCTGGGCCACTTCCTTCTGCAGAACCTGGGCCTGCTCACTGGGTTCACCCTCATGCTGCTCATCGCTATCTTTGAGGATCGCATCAAGTTCGATTTTGACCTCTAGATAGTGGGGATCGTAGCTAGTGGGTATAGTAGAGTGGGTGGGTTTCGGGTAGGATGGGGAGATAGGTTGAGGGGGGGGGGGGGGCACAAAGCTTAAAGTACATGGGCTTCACCTTCAAGTGGCTTCAAAGTGCGGAGTTTCTGTTCTGCAAGCATGGTACAAACAGCTCTTATTCACACCCATCATGTCTCAGTTGAAAACTGCGTCTGTGGAGGCTCTTGCAGTAACTGACTATGAGGACATTTACAGTTTACCTATCTATTTATTTTGCTAACCCCCCCTACCGCAATCTTGCTGTGTCTGTCTCAGACCTCTACCCCCCACCCTTCCTGACAAACAGTTGGCGCATGCGTTGTGACTCGAGTCGTGAGGCAGATTTCATAAGGTCACCCATATGTGCACTAACCAGTGCCTCCACCACTGCTAGTAGAGTTACTCTAGCCCATGGCAGCTGCTCCTCTGACCGAGGGAAACATTCTTCTGCTCGTTATAACGTCTGCATCTAAGAAAAAGTCGTTAAAGTTGGCATAGGTGATTTCTTATCAGTCAGCCCCTTGCTACCACTTACGACTCTCAAATTTCCCCCATTGCTAAGCCGAGAGGGACGGGTTTGAGTTGACGGTGCAATGTCACTCAGACTGGCAGAGGATGATTTCCCCCACAGAGGCAGCTCATCATGGCCAGAGAGCCCTTTGCCAGCCTCATTACCTGCAGTCTTTGTCTTCTCAGCAGCTACCCGCCACCATCTGTATCGTCAGTTGTCTGTGTGTGTGTGTGTGTGTGTGTGTGTATAGTGCAGTGTCGTTGTCATAGGCCATTTTTGTGATTAGCCATGGTGTGTCTCATTGTGCGATGTTCTCTATTGTCCTTCCATTCTTGTGCCAAGCACAGATTACTGGGCAGCTCATCCAGTCGAGGCAATCCAAATGCGCGTTAGAACCCACTGGTGACCAAGGCTTTTGGAAATGGCAGCAGGTTTCAGTCTACACAGTGTAGTGTAGCTTAGTACAGTTAAGTCTTAAGTACAGCCAGTGATGGCACGACTAACTTGGTTTTTTTTTAGATATCATAATGTGAAAGTATGTTTAGGAGAGGTTAGCATCTCGACATACATGTTCAGTAATAATGTAATGACAAGAAAAGATGTTTTCTTTTTTTACCCATCAACTGCTTTGTTTATTTGGTTGTATCCAAGTCCCCAACAGCAACAAAGGCTTGCAAGGAAGTAAACAAACAAGGCAATATCGACGGCACATGACAAGGCTTTTTTTTTTGGTCTTGGTTTTTTGGAGTTAAAGTGTAGATGAATAGCACTGTGATAGAGGCTCTCAAGAGACCGGCAGACAGTAGTTTAGTCGATCATATCAGTAATGCTCAGAGCCACCTTTGAAAGGCATAATCTAAAAAAGAAACATAGTCTTTACCTCTAGCCGTGGGAGCCAAGTAGTCACTGCGTGCATGAAGGATACAAGATATAATTTCAAGGAAAGGTTTTGACCATTGAACATGAAAGGTAACATTGATGTGTCATTTTCATAGTTCCTTTTGCTTTTTGCATTGACTTCTAAAAGCACAGTGATGCATATTGTTCACATTCGGAGAAAAAAATTGGGGACTTGAAATGTGGATCTTAATTAATGACCACAGTTAGTAGCACACTGGATTTTAATTGTGACTGCATCCACTGACTCCTTGTTACTGTCCATGTTAGAGTCAATAAATTATGGACTTACATTGTTTTCGGAAATCAATCAATGTTAACTGCCATTTTGAAATGTTACTTTTTGTTCATTGTGTTAATCAGCAGACAATGCTAGAGCTTACTAAATTCAAGACCATGTCTCAATGTGAAATTGATCTAAATTTATATGTTGACAATCTTAAGCCTTTGTGCGTGGCTGGACCTTCCTATCATTGTGTATATGTTGTGTAGTTTTTTTGATTTTACTAGCCTAATTTGCACTTGTAGTGATTCATTCACATTGTTTTCTTAATCAAACCATGGAGTATCTGTTTGAAATTATGCCCTAGACAATGAACATTTTTTTTGTTACCATGAAACTATTTGTCATTTTCTAGTTGTCATTTTTTCCCCCTTATTTCTATGGGTATTTGTGATAGACACCACCTTGACTGTGCCAAATGAAAACAAGTTCATGGGGGTTGAAATTGTGCGCTCAAAAAAGTGGCTGCTTTCAAAACATTCCACTGGCTGTCTTCGCTGCTCATGTGCTTTGTGGCCGTAGCACGCAAGAGCACCATATGTGTGCGATCTCCATTGATCCTGTCACTGTGTGACATCCATTGTGTCCTAGTCTTGGCTGTGAATCATCGTGGATCACATTCGCTGATATACTTGATTGGATCAAAATCATGCATGTGAGGCATGAGTTTAAATGGATCGAACAAAATGTTTTTTTTTTTTTTGGCTGTGTTTTTTATTTCTGTTTATTAAATGAAGAGGAAATAAAATAAACACTGTGTCTTTGGAACACTTTTGTCTATTACATTTTTTGTGTGTCATTTGTAATTTATTTGAAATGGATGTAAAGTCTCTGAGGTATGCTTTGGGGGCCAGTGGTGTTGAGTTTTGTTCTTGATCAAGTCTGACATTGAGTATCTTCAAATATGTAATAAGCACCTCCACCCCGAATATCCTACCAATGAAAAGAATGGCACCAGTGAAAATAAGGAAACCCATATTCTCAATGTCCCCTTTACTAAGAATGCCTGTTTTTTGAATTTGCACTTTGTGCAACAAGCACAGGTCAGTCCCACCTATTGATAAGTGTGTTTTTCAAAGCATATAAATCCAGGCAATGCAACCTATGAACACTTGCACATTTAAGCGCTAAAGCAACCAATTGGAATTGTTATCGCAGTGGATATAGCTTAAATCGTTAAACGTTGCCAGGACAACCTTTTTGAGTTGCTTTGCTCCCAAAGACTACCTCACCCCTTTACAGACGATGGAAAAAAAAGATAAAAGAAGTCCCTCACTGTCTGGTCTCAGTTTACGTTTGTAAAGCGTTTACAAGCCTGGGTGTGTACATGTATTTACTGCATTCACCATACTTGCTGATTGTGCATCTCCCCATAAAGAAGAGCAAATAAAGATTTGCAATAAGCAACTCGTGTCTTGTTATTATGTTCAACTTTCACAACATGATGAATATTACTTCCCATTCATATTCACAAGTCTTAATGGAACGGTTAAGGAGTTGAGCTATCTTTAAAGCCAGTCTTCTGCATATGAATACTGTTTTTTATATTTGGCTAACTGGGTTCCTAGATGTGTGGGTCCCGGTCCACACACCACACACTGCCTCAGGCAGTATGACATCCGTGAAACCTGGACCTTCAGTATATGGAAAGTGCAAATATGCAAGTTAAACCGGAGCATGTGTTCTTTCCACTTACAACCACGAGACTTAAGGAATGATTCACTAACATGATAGGGAATAAACTGCTTACTCCAGTATGTATTCTATCACATCAAACATTAGCAATGCTTTGCTGCTGCTCACAAATGCTTGACTTAAGAGAGACAAAACGTAACCTAATAAATATATTTATTTTTTCCATTTGTACGCTTTCAAGTAAACGCCTCAGCTAAGAGATACTCAGCCCTATGGTAAGCAGACCTCCAGCAGCAGACAAAAATAGGTACATTTTAATAAAGTGGCTGGGGTTAGCACGTGGGTGCGGGGGCGCCCCCTCTAGGAGTTGAGTTGGCACAGCAGCGCGACCCCACGGCAGACCCAGTGCTCGATGGGCACGTTGGTGTTGAGCGTCATGGCGATGACGTAGTTGGTGGAGTGTCCGGTGGTGGAGAGCGTGCCCCGCCGCTCGCTGGTCTTGTAGACGGGTGCCAGGTAGCTCATGCGCTCGGAGATCTCCGTCTTCTTCACAGGCTTGAGCCAGATCTGAAGGTGCGTGAGGGGAAGAGTGGGGTTAATAGGTTTAGGAACTGAGACCAGTTGCTAGATTTTTGAGAATAAAATGTCTCATTCTTCCCCGATATATTTCAGCTGCTCAACCGTCTGGGGTTTTCTTAATCATGTTTGTCATTCCATGACGCACCCAGTTTGACAGGTCTGGACTGCAGACTGGCCATTTTAGCACCTGGACTCTTCTTCTATGGAGCCATACTGTTTAAATATGTGTAGGATCAATTTTGACATTGTTTTCCTGAAATATTCAAGATTTTCCCTGAAAAAATACATTGTCTGGATGACAGTATATGTTGCTCAAAATACATCATTTAGAATTTATTATGCCTTGCCAGATGTCTAGGATGTCCATGCTGTAGGCACTAATGCACCTCCACACCATCATAGATGCTGGGTTTTGAACTAAGCACTACAACAAGTTGGATAGGACCTCTCCTCTTTAGCCCAGAGGACTCCATGATTTCCAAAAAGAATGACAAATTCTGACTGGTCTAACCACAGGGCTGTTTTCCACTTTATCTTGAGCTCATGCCCAGACTATGGCATTTCTGTATCATGTCTAAATACAACGTCTTCTTTTGCATGGTAAAGTTAACACTAGCTTTTGTGAATTGAGTATTAAGCTGTTAGACAATGGTTATCTGAAGTTTTCCTGAGCCTATACAATGATTTGTCTTTACAGAAACAGGTCTGGTTTAAAGTTCCCAAGAGAGGGTGAACTAGAGGACATTGAGAGGATTGAGAAGTGCTGACAGTAGAGACAGAAGGGAATATAAAAAAGGAGAAGATGCAGGAGGATGAAAACAGGGTTAATTCAGGAATGATGACCGAGAGACCTGACCACATGGCACCAAGGCCAAACCCCTCAAGGGCCATTACGTGTGTGAGTCTGACACACACGCACACACACACACACACACACACACACACACACACACACACACACACACACACACACACACACACACTTTCATTACACTTGATTTCCCAGTTTAGATCAATAGCTGCAGAGTTTCAGCGCGAGACGTGTCGCATCCTGCTCAAATGTAATAACCGCGAGCCTGGCAAGGAATTTGCATTTCAAAGTTGTGTTATGTTCTTCTCGCAAAATAATAAACACAATTTTAATTAAGTTCTGCTCTTGTCAAAAAATGGATTTTGGTAATAAGTCGCTCTGAAATGTCAGAATATTAAAGATGGATTCTGCATAATTCATAGTCCTTGCATGCACTGTAAGACTGGGGTCTAGAGCTGAAGCAATCAGTTATATTTTGTCTGCGACTTTCATATGAATCTGCCAAAGGCAATCTATTTCAATATCTCACTACACATGGTATCTAATGCACAATTCATGCAGCACAAGAAACAGTAATTAGAAGGTTCTGATAAACCGGAGGAGATGAGGCACAAAAACAACAACTGTTTTCTCTCCTCATTGTCGTCGAAGAAAAAAAAAAATGTTTGTGCTGCAAAGCCAAGACAGGGAGAAATCCAAAAGGCCTTGAGACAACACTTTGAACAGGGAAAGCCTTCCACGTGACCAGTCTCTGGTGTGGATCATCTATGTGCTTATCAGTGTGTGTGTGTGTGTGTGTGGTGTTGCATGGATTGCCTCTGGGGGAGGTATTTCAGGCATTGTGCACAGATGAAAAGGAACAGGTTTGTCAAAGACACCAAGATTTTGAGGGAAATCGGCTGTTTCCCCCCCTCCCGCATGCTGTCTGGAACCTCAGGAAGGTGTGGAGTGAAACCTGTGGTGCAGGTGAGAGTGGAAATCCAGAGTGGATTCACACCCCGGGAACAGGACAAGCCAGATGGGACTGTTCTCTGACGGGAACCAGTAAGACAGAGAACAATGAAGAATTTGAGATATCTTCCTGTAAATTCCCGGATATCATGGTTAGTCTCTCTGTTTATTTTAGTTTATTTTAACTCTTGATTGATAAGCACAGAGAAATTGCTAATTGTCTGTAAACTTGGAGAGGCGTTTCAATAAAGATGAGATGTCTGTAAAGCGCAATCTCCTACTTGCATAAGCCGTCCACCACAAACCCCATTGCGCTGGGTGGTTGAGGAAGTGGGCTCTGTTTCTGCTGAAGTCCCATCACGGTCACGCCCACGCCCACGACTTCACACATCATGTTCGCCGAAATGAAATTTTTGTTATTTTGAAAGGGCTGAGCCATCGGCCTGAGCTTCACTCTCCTCACTCCCAGAGCGAGACCACATGCCACTTCAGAGCCCGCGTTTTCCCCCATAACAAAGGTGCAAGGCTGATGACAGGCCGTGTTTTTAGACAGCCACTTGCATGTAACTCCATGCAACACCATTAATATAATCCACAGAGACAGGCTACTATGCAACAATCGGTTGTATCTCAGTAACAACTTCTGTGGGGAACAGAGACTGTACAGGCCACAGTGATAGTCATCTTGTTCCACTGCAATCCGTGAGTGTTTTTTTTGGGAGAATATGGTTGCCCAAGCCTGCACAGACATGCTGTTGTGCAACTGTGTCAAACACTCATTTGTTGGAGGGAAGTGCATGTCATGCGTTCCGTATTAATCATTCAAATGTTTTTGTTTGGTTTTCCTTTAGATGGTCATGGGCTTTGATTCATTTGTTTGTGTGAATGTGTTTGTGTGTGTGTGTGTGTGTGTACTAACCACAGGCATGGTGTCATGAAGCACTTTAGGGTAGGACTCTGCCAAGAGCTTCGTCTTACGGTCCCAGCGAGCCCCATCCAGATACAGTCCCCGAATGTAGACACCTGAGAGAGATGTAAGATGTCACACAGGCATAAGCACACACACACACACACACACATTAGATAGTCTCCACACACACACACACACGTTAGATAGTCTCCACACACACACACACACACACACACACATTAAATAGTCTCCACACACACACACACACAAACCACTTGTCGTGCAGTTTTCATATTTCCCGACTCTATTCATTCATATGCTCTCATGTACCCTCTCATTCAGCCATCCAACTACCCATCAACTGTTCTTCTCTTCTCCTCTTCCCTGTCACAAGCACACACCCACAGAGGGAGAGACAGAGAGATAGACACACACACACACACACACAAATGCACAATCCTCCCTCACACACCGCCCCCTGCCTGCCAGCAGCTCATCAGTGGCTGATGAGGGGCAAGCGGGACTCTGCTCCAGAGCCCTCCTCCAAGGCCAGCGCCTGATTGATTGTCTGGGGGCACGGTCAGGGGTTGATGCACACATGCCTATATTTCTCTCCTCTCCTAGCGTTCCCGCTCCATCCCTCTCTCTGTGCCTTTTTTTGCTCTTTCGCTCTCTCTCTTCTCCTTCCCCTCTATTTCTCTCCCTCTCTACATCACACACTCAGTTCTTTATTTCCCTAGTGCCTCTGCTTCTTTGTACTACATGAATTGCTTGATCTGTGTCCTGTCTGCTGCTCTGTGTCCTGTCTGCTGCTCTGTGTCCTGTCTGCTGCTCTGTGTCCTGTCTGCTGCTCTGTGTCCTGTCTGCTGCTCTGTGTCCTGTCTGCTGCTCTGTGTCCTGTCTGTGTGTACATCACATAATCTCTCTCTGTCTTTCTCTCCCCCCTCTCGTCTCTCACCATCCTCTGGAGGCTTCTTGTACTCTTTGTCGTCCATGACCTCGTATTCGAAGCCCAGGAGGTCGATGGGGATGGTGTGTTTTCGGGCGTAGTTCTGCTGACCGCCCGTCAGGAAGGCTTGGGTAAAGAAGAAGCCCGACATCCAGAACACTGCCGGCGTGCCGTGATCGTACCAGTCCTGCCCAAAACACAAGGCCAACATGCTCACATGCAGGTGGAAGCCATGTGTGTGAGAGAGTGTGTGTGTGTGAGAGAGAGTGTGTGTGTGTGTGTGGATTAGTAGCATAGCTGTTCATACTGATGATGAATACTACATAGGAAGGCTAACAACCACAACTGTTAGACTCTGCGCAGTTTTACAGTTTTACCATTATTCATTGTTTTACCATCTCACCCGATCCAGCCGTCAAGCTTCATTGACCATCTTCCATACAGACATTAGAACTGAAGCACAACGCAACGACCAGAGAATCCAACAAAAGTAACAACAGTAAAGTGTAAACATGTTTAATGAAACACTGACTCCTTGGTAAAAGTGATGTAGAGATGACACACCCCCTTCTACTGTAGTCAAGTCAAGTCAAGTCAAGTCAAGTCAAGCCAAGTTTTTTTATACAGCGCATTTCATACACAGAGGTCATTCAATGTGCTTTACATAAACAAAAGCAAACAGTAATAACAAATAAAAGCATAGAAGGGCAATATAGTCAAAGAATAGTTCAAAAGGTAAAGATCATAATAAAAAGAAAACGCACACAAGGTAAAATCATTTAAAAATAAAGGATAATTAGTCAGCAAAAAAGCAAAAGCAAAAGTAGTAAAAAAGTAATAAAAGTAATAAAAAGACTAGATGTCTTTGGGAGCATGTGATACAGTCTGGAGAATATCTGATGGGATTAGAGACACTGTAGTGAAGTGGAGTGGATCACATGTTGAATAGCAGTAGGTGAGATGGCTGGGCATGTGAGTTCCCATGATTCACGGGCGCACTGTAAGGGGGTTACTGTCTGGTCAGGAGCCCAGTCAGGGTCCAATACTGACTGGGAGTGAGAAACACTGTCCAGCCACGTGAGGACTGGAGTCACATTGAAATGGTCTTTGACATTCTAATGGTCAGTCTGTCACGATATCTGTTTCCCATGGAATACTAGTGTCCATACAGGGCCTTTCTTTAGCCATGGAAAAGGGTCTCATATCCTTAATTAAAGAATCTCAGATGTAAGATGTGCCTCATCACGCATCAACGCAGCAGTTTAGGTGAATTTAAGCTGATATGAATTAGAAATTAATTAAATTACTCTAAAACCTGTTGCTTGGACACCTGCTCATGATCACACACACACACACTGACACCATAGGTATTGTCCAAAAAGTTTTAACTACCACCTCTTTTTTTACTGCAGGTACACCGAGAGCTTACCTTCAAAAATTTGAGTCTGTCCAAGAAGTCGTTGACGTAGCCTCCCAAGGGTTTAAGGCTGGGGTAAGACTTCTTCATCCACATCCCTGGGATTCTACCCTTCAGGATGCTATTCACCACCTCCTCCAGCTCGGCCGACATCACCACCAAGCCCTACAACACACACACACAAACACGCACACACATACACTATAAGTAAGCCCAAGGACCTACAAAAATACCTTGCCATATTTCATATACTCTAGTGAGGTGTGCATTCCCTTTGTTTATCACTCTCCTTTAGTCTTTTGAGAGCGAGCGCTTATGAGTGGGCCGTGGGTAGCGGAGCCTCCAACGCAAGTCATGATGCTTAAGGAGTAGAAAAGAAGAGGAGGAAGATGGGGAGAGATTAGTGGGAGACACCTTCTTTTTCTCCCCCCGGGGCTACAGATCAGAGAGAGGGAGAGAGAACGATAGAAGGAAAGAAAGAAAGAAAGAAAGAAAGGAATAAGAAAGACCAGGTGCCCTCTGGTGTTAATTCACACCAGATTAGGGGATTAGGGTGCTCGGTTGGGTTCTGGGGGTTTGGGAGGGGGGCAGAGAAGAGGCAAAGCCGCCCCTCTCTGATCACGGCCCAGCAGGCAGTCCCCAGCCCCGAGACTGCTAATGGAGGGGTGCTGGAGCCGGGCGGGATTGGGCCTGTCAGTCAGCCGCGTCCAGCTGAGCTGAGCTGAGCGCAGCAGCAGGAGGTAGAGGCCCAGCGGGGGGCGTGTGGCTTTAAGCACCGCACACATTGTTCTGCTCGGCCCCAACCGGGTACACTTATTTTAAAACTTTTTATTTATTTATTTATTTTTTATTATTATTTTTAACGACAGCTACTTTCTCAGTGGTCTTGCAGCAAATTGAGCAGTTCACCTCTTGAGAATGATGTGGGGCTGTGATCGAGTACAGGTAGGGAAAGTTGTTGAGATATTTTTGGCAGAGAGCACCACCACCATTTACCCACCCTCCCTTCCTGAATCTTACATCACACATATAAGGGTCAATGATTTCTGTGTCCGAGTCCATTACTTTGGTTTAAAATAATTTTAAATGAATCATAACAAGCATCCTTTATTCTATAAAACCTGTATCATTTTAACATATTTTCTGTTTATCAAAAAAATTATACACATTTTATGTTTTGTCGTTTCAATATAAAAAATTAGAATTTAAATATAAAAGTAAAATATAGAATCAAATATAGAATTTAAAAGGTAAGGAAATAAAAAATAAATATGGGGGCATCATTTCATGTTGAAGACTTTTCAAATAATAGTTTACTAGTTTAATAGCTCTTACATTGTTTGGAAAATTAAAAAAAAAAAACTGTGTAAACATGATATTAACAAGAGTAAACAGGATATTGCCTTATTGAGAGGACCCCAAGTGATGAGTGGAAAGTTTGCAAATCTCTCTCAAATATTGATAACAAAATAGCTACTTTCTCTTCATAGTTGGACTTGTACAGTTTATAGGTTAGGTGGTACAACCAATGTAAAACTAAGAAAAGTTATTTTAATATAAAACTCTTTATTGTATTCTGACATTAAATGAATGAACTTGTAAGCAACGTCAAAAGGTTACATATGTGTCCAAGAAGATGCCTGTATAATTTGAAATTAATAGCAAAAGTCATGTGGCGCAACCACATCGTCAGGTGGTGCAACCAGGTAAAATACTAATTTAAACCAAGATTAAAGTGAAGAAATAGTTGAAAAATGTGTTGTAACTAATTGTTCTATTAAACTATATACTTTTTACATTTGTAAAGGTAAATGTAAAGTTGGATGTTGGAAAACCTATATACCTGCCCTCTACAATAAAGCATTCATAAGTTACTTTTAATATCAAGGTCAAATTCATGATAATAATTTGTTAAGCACTGTAGACACTCTCAGGTATACTTACCAAAACAAACAAACAAAATAAAAACAAGTGTGTTTTTTTTTTTTTACTTTTGGTTGGGTCGTGAAATTGCAGTCTAAAAATATATTAAAAACCTTGTAAATGTTGCGCAGCCATTAAGACTTGTTTAAACACAGTCTTCCAATTTAAAAAAATGCATTCTGTCCATTTTTAAAGATTATTTTGAAAACACATTTTTAAAAGCCTTATTTGTCAATGACCCATTAACACATGGATATTAGCCCAAGTTTCTCAAAGTAGTTCACAACTAAATACATGAATTGACCTGCAGCTACGCCTAGAGCCAATCACTGCAGGTGTTAATTAAGGTGGCTAGTTCCAGGCTCTTACGCTGTATCTGGAAAGTATTTTACTGAGGGGCTGGTCAGACTAAGAACATGTGTTTTAAGGGTGTGAACACCTCCTCTGTGGAACTTCAGAGGAAAGTTATTGTTTGGGTAAAGAGCCAATCCCACAAGTCCATCAAACATTCTTTCCTCTCATGTGCTAAAACTAATAAGATCCACTGGGTGGACCTGCAGTGCATGTAGGGGGTCATGTTTACCTTGATGGCCTTTTGGATGTTGATGCAGGAGTCGCGGATGGTCTGGAGCAGCTTGTTGAAGCGGCCCATCTCCTGCACCAGCACTGTATTCATGCTCTGGTTGTAGCTGGTTGGGAACGCCCGCATGGACGCCTCTATGTCGAAGTTCGGCGGCAGCTTGCTCAGAATGTCGGCCGCTACCTCGAACACCATGTCGTCCGAAGACTTGACGTCTCCCCCAGACGAGCGAGACTGAGAGAGACGGAGATGCTTCCTTAGTACATTTTTGAGGGGCTTATGTTCATATGCTCTTAAAGCTATGTGACCATCAGCAGCATTTCATTCAAGTGCTACACACAGGATACATGCACAATTATTACCCTAAGGAGTATAGGTCATTGAACAAACAGCGTTGAAGATAGACATTCCAAAAGAAGAAAACACAAGCGATGGGAGAAAACTGCTTCTCATCCCAAAGAGAATTACAACAAAAAGACAAACCCTTCACTTCCATATGTTTTAATGGTTTTTAATGGAGATTTTACACTCTCAGACCCTTATCTGTACTTAGGCACGTACCTTGTACTTACTGTGAGCTAGAGAGCTAGAGATACCTCAGCCCTAGACACTGTGATGCACTTACGGTTACAGTAACTCTCCCTCAAATGGTGCACTTACTGTTAATTGTCCCTGAGAAGTACACACACACACACACACACACACACACACACAATGGAAATACAGACAAACACACACAGAAGAATTAGACATGGCGAGTCAAGAAAATGGTCAAAAGAGTTGTACATTAAGTGAACTTACCCGAACACCACTCTGACAGCAACATGCAGACAGCAAAAGCCATTACATTACATCTCCACCATTAATACCCTATTTATAGTCTCCTAAATGAGCCACCATTACACATTCTCATTACACAAACTGCATTCACATCACATCTTCATCTCTTTAAGCTTTTTGTCAGAGATATAAATTGCCCCTGGCTGTAATTAAAAACTAGAACCTAAATCCCTGTGTGGCTGCCGTAAGAATAACAAACAGTTGTTTGGCCATGTTTGGCACTCATATGTGGATGTGGCCCATGGAGACGGATGGATCTACATTAGCCACTAAGAGAGTTCATAGTTCAAATAAATGAATGAGGAACAAAGCACAAGTTGGAATAGCAAATCACTATTTATCTTAGTAAAGATGTACGCCATATATATGCAAGCGTGCTGCTAACACTTCATTAGTGCTGTTGTCATTCATCAGTGATTCATTTCATAGATGTTGCGTTAAACAATCAGTTTATTGTCAGTCTGTAACTAACACTTTCAATGAATAACAATGTCCTGTTCTTCCCCTGTAGTTGCTCTTAATTTTCCACATCTTCGAAAAAATTGATGAATTCATCATTCTCTAGCAAAAACAACAACATTGTTTTCTTTGTGTATCTACAGACTGCTATAAAACAGCGGTACAGTTCTCCTCAAAGGCCAACCTCTACCTTGCTCCATGCTGCATCCAGCTAACTGAGTGTGCTTTCATACTCTGTCTTGTTGCTGTTGATAGCAACATGCTGGTGTGTTGGCAGCTGTTCACCTGAGCTCAGTGTGCTAACCTGGCTCCACTTGAAACAAACAGCACCAGCGAGGCCTGATCACAGATCTTACCCGGCAATCAACACACACACAAACACTTAGACACACACACGAACTCATACACACACCCTCTGCGCTGTAAATCCTGTCAAAAGCCAAAACATTCCCAGCACTGTGTGTGGGTGCATGTGTGTGTGGAGGGGTTACTCTGAGATGTTGATTCCAGAACTTTCCGCAAAACACTTCAAAGATGAAATATTAACCCCCCTCCCCCCTTTCCCCCCAAAAAAAAATCCTAATTAATGTTTCAACGCAAATATTCAAAAGAAGGTAATCAAATATTGAAATATTCATCTGACTCTCTCTCGTAGGGCTGAAATATATTTGGATTTCCACAACAGGGAGCCGGGGCTGTGTAGTGGAATGTGCTAGGCTGAGATATGGCAACCAAATCCTAATGAGGGATCCATTTTCTTTGCCAGTTTGACACCTAAGCCGTGTGCCAACTGCAGTACTCTGATAGTTTTGGAGGAATGTCAACAGGAGATACGTTTTTTCCGAGCGAGCTAGCGAGCTAGTGAGCGGGGGCCACCCCAGTGAGACCCGGCTGGTGCCAAGAGCATGCTGCTGGCCCGACCAGGACTTCCTCTACACTCAGAGCCTGGCAGTGTGCTGATTTCAGTTTAACACACGAGATCTAACACTGCACATGTTAAATATCTATAATCCGCTGGGCCATTGGTGAACAAACTCGTAAGCAAAAATGGCAGTTGTAAATAAGTGAGATTAAGAGATAAGGCATAGGGTTGTTTGGGTAGCTAACTTTAGCTGAAATGGCAGAACTTTTTCCAGGTTCTTCAGATATGTGTAAATTCATGGCTAGCTCAACATATGTTGGCTCTTGGATGTTTTGGAAAGGTGCTGGAAAACTCCTTAGATTGGAGTTTTGCGTCAGGTTCAGCTGCTGTTTCATAGGGGACTGGGTTTCCGGGCATCGTCTTTTGAAGAGTGCTTACTGCTGCTTCACGGCTGTTTTTCGACTGAGCCCGAGTCCTAATGAGAGTGTGGTCTGTGTGTGTGTGTGTGTGTGTGTGTGTGTGTGTGTGTGTGTGTGTGCGCGTGTACTACTGTGTGTGTGTGTGTGTGTGTGTGTGTGTGTGTGTGTGTGTGTGTGTGTGTGTGTGTGCGCGTGTACTACTGTGTGTGTGTGTGTGTGTATGTGTGTGTGTGTGTGTGTGTGCATGTGTGTGTGTGTGCGCGTGTACTACTGTGTGTGTGTGTGTGTATGTGTGTGTGTGTGTGTGTGCATGTGTGTGCATGTGTGTGTGTGTGCGCGTGTACTACTGTGTGTGTGTATGTGTGTGTGTGTGTGCATGTGTGTCGCTTTGAGGCATGCCAAAGGGACAGACAGTATAATGGGCAGAAGACGGCTACAAGTGCATTTGGTGTGATGTGCGCCAAAGTACCTGGGTGAGCAGGATGCTATCGAGAAGGAGCTGCGTCTCCACCTGGTCCTTGCTGATGTCGGCGTTGATGTTCATGCCAAAGATCTCCGGCGAGGGATAGAGAGGGAGGGCCTTGGTGTACTCTATGTAGCTATTATACTGAAATAGGAGATGGGAAGAGAGAGAGAGGGGAGAGAGGGAGAGAGAAGGAGAGAAGAAGAGAAGGAAAGGGAGGGAGGAAGGGAGGGGGGGGGGTGTGGCACACATTTTAATGCGACAGCAGATGTCCTGGAAGTACAACGCATAAGTAATGACATTCACTTAAAACACTGTATGGCTGAGATTGCTGACATTTATAATAATGACTATGCAAATTAAAGTTCATGAATAAAAGATTCAGGGAGAGAAAATGCCAAATAAAATTGTGCATACATTAGCCGAGTGCTCACAAATAAATTAAGTGGCAGCCTTGGCAAAACTGCACACCACCACCGCATGTGACTTAAACTTCATGATCACTTCTAACAGTAGTGAAGTACTGGGGGTTGCAATGACTGGGAAGACTTATGGTAGGGATATATTATGCATGGGACTCTAATGCAATATAGTGCAGTTATATAAGGTGTACTTCTTCTGATGGACAGAGATAATCATTGTGTTTTAACCACTACTCCATCATATATATTTCGCTTTTTAAATTGTTGGATATTCATACGAAAGGATTGCATTAAGTGTTTTTTTTCCTCACACACCACTGGCAGGCTGGATAACAAGCTAAAAAGGACCAGCAGACACTACAGCCTTTTAATGGATTGGTAAAAATAACCCGAGGTACCAAGAATAGTATAACATGGTTAAGACTAGCCCCGGTGGTTTGTCTGTCAGCTGATCAATGTGTGGTCCAGCGTGGCTTACATCTCCCTCAGACGGCGCGTAGTACAGGCCGCTGGGGTCAAACTTGTAGTCGGGATCGTTGATGATCTCGGGCTTGTAGAAGATGGAGAGGATGGTGCGCAGAGTTCGCCGATCCCAGTCGTCCGTCACACGGCCGCCATAGTTACACTCACCCGTCATGTAGAGGATGGCAGCGAAGGGCACTTCCTGTGTGGGGCAGTGAACAGGACAACACATGAGAAATGTGTGTGTGTGTGCCTGTGTGTGTCTGAGTGTGTGTGTGTGTGTCTGAGTGTGTATATGTGTGTACATGTGTGCGAGTATGTGTGTGTGTGGGAAGGAGAGGTGGGTACTGCATTAATTAATTAAGTGAGCAGAGTGCTTGACTTTTACCAAGCATTTCACTCCCTAAGCCTGCTGCAGTATCATCTAAATTTGATAATGCACGCTCAGACATCAAGTAAACAACCACAGACATCTTAAGAAAACTAAAGTGCACTCCGGCGTCGCCTTTTTCCTTTCTCAATAATGTCACCCGGCAACATGTAAACAAGTGTGCTATAAAAGTGACACCAAGGGGCTTGCTTCCTTTCTCTCCAGATTGATCAGCTTGCATGCAAACTGGCTTTCATGTCTAATGCATGCCTAATGGACACACTGGCAAATGCCACTGCCCTTCACGTCAGGGATGAGAGGACACTGGGAGCGAGGCTGTGGAGCCGGCTGTGTCCATAATGGCGCTCTTTCTTGTGTTGCCATTGTCCGCCGTCACTCGGTGAAGAACCTTTCTGCTTCTCCCAGAGCTTGCCCCCCCCCCCCCCCAGTCAAAAATGGAGGCTCTTTTCTTTCTGCATTTTTCTTGTGCGGAGCCTCTGTGGCGTAGCAGTTCTGGGTGGAGAGTTGGAGAGGTGTGGGGAGGGATGAGGTGTGGGGAGGGATGAGGTGTGGGGAGGGATGAGGTGTGGGGGGGGGGGGGGGAGGAAATGAAAAGGTGCACAGGTGGACCCGCCTGATGGTGGCATTTCCTGTGGAAATTTCCCTTGCTAATGCGGAGTGCCAACATACTGTGCTGTCGAGGGTGTGTGTGTGTGTGTCTGTGCGTGTGTGTGTGTGTGTGAGTGTGTGTGATTGAAACAGAAATTTGCGTGTGGGAAATGTCAGCGCATTCAGAGCATGGGGGCCCTTGATCAGAAATGTACGGCCTCCCCCTTTTTCGCTTTTTTGAAAAGACGAGGAGGAGTAGACGGAGCAGGCGAGGAGCGCTCTCAGAAGTCTGGGAAAATGTCAAGAGTCCTTTTTCAAGCGCCACTGAAAAGAGCGCACACAGACGCACGCAGAGCGACCCGCCTTTGTGACAGTGTCAGCAGGCAGATGAGCCAGCGTCGGTGAAAATGACTCATTTGCCACCACCGCCGCCTTATTAGAGGGCAAGTTGTTTGCATTTGCGTGTGGTACTAGCAAAGAGCACAGACAGATCGCGTGTGTAGGTGCGTGTTTTTTACTCATGTGCCTTACTTAGCAGCCTATGTTTGAATGTGATGTTTTTTTTGCCTTAAAGCAACACCAAAGCACTTTTCCTGTCGCACGCACGCTATTTGTTTATCCAGCACTGGCTTTGGAAATAACAAGGTCTACAGAGAAGGTAGAGTAGGTTGCATGATTTTATGAAAGTATGATGTATTGCGACATCAGAAGCAAGTCAAATTTGTAGTTTTTTATGTCTCATTCCATCGAACTACAGATCCGCTACCCGATCTGGCAAACTTGCATAGTGCGCTTATAGCCGATAGAGGGCCGCGAAGCGAATGCAGAAGTGCTGTTCACCCTGTTACGAGTTGATGAACCACTGAAACGATTTTGGAAACAATGTTTTTAGGTACAAAAAACTCTTTGGTGTTGCTTTAATTGGATGCTTTCTGCGTGATGACGTGATGGGGAGAGAGAGTGAGAGAGAGAGAGAGAGAGAGAGAGAGAGAGAGAGAATGGGGAGCTCTTACTTCATACTGGTCCAGGAACATGTGTAGCTGCTGTACTGAGATGCGCAGGTCGGTCTCGTTGAACTCGTAGGGGATGTTCCAGCCCAGGGGCCCGAACTTCCTCCTCTCCTGGGCCAGTGCGTGGAAGAAGCACAGGCCGTACAGCAGCTTCTTGAACACACCCTACAACAACACACAACGCTGTGTTAAAACACTTACACACACTATTGGACACACACACACACACACACACACACACACACACACACACACACAATGACCTTTACGAAAAAATACTAGGGTTGTTTACTCAACAGCGTGTAGAAGACATGCTCATTCTAAATGCTTTGAATTGCTACATGTATAGAAAAGTACAATTTCTGAGCAACAGAAGGCTATACAATATTTCGTTTTTAATTTAATTTACATTAAATTTAATCAATTGTTTTTCAATATAATTTCACAGTTCAACCTCAGGGCGCCATTAATGTACAGTATGTGCTGCGTTTTAATAAGTGCACATAGATATAAATAGCATGTATTGTGTGATAAGTATGCATTGCTATGCCTTGTGCACACAAGAAGGAAGGAATAAGCAGAGAAACCTAGCACTTATATTCTAGACTTGAAAATCCCTTGATTCATCTGCACACACACACACTCATAGATGAACACCCTAAAGGCTCACCGGCTTGCTGCTACTGTTGAAAAACTCGGGGTCGGATATGGGGTCCATGAGGAAGGAGCGGACAATGTTGGCGCGCAGGCCCTTGGGCGCCTCGTTGGTCATCTTCACCCCATTCTGGAGCACGGCCACGGGGAAGTTGGGCGAGGGGTAGCTGGTCAGCCACAGGCGGAAGTCTGGGTGGGTGGTGTCCGGGTTCAGCTCCTGAAATGCAGAGGTCACACAGTATTTAAGAGTCACCTCACCAGGAGAGGACACCATTGGCCATTAGCGCACTGTGATGTCTGACAGCAGAGCGGCTAGCCAGAGGGCTTTGCTCAACTTTTTGCATTCAGAAGCCTTCTGTTCACACTGTGGCACTGGAAAAAAAGTCTGCTTCTTCATTTGGTTGGCCAAGTCCACATGAACACACAACTCTCTCACACACACCTCTCTCACACACACCTCACACACACACCTCACACACACACACACACCTCACACACACACACACACAACTCTCTCTCACACACACACACACACACACACACACACACAACTCTCTCACACACACACACACACACGCACACACACACACACACACACACACACACAACTCTCTCACACACACCTCACACACACACACACACCTCACACACACACACACACACACCTCACACACACACACACACACACACACACACACCTCACACACACACACACACACACACACACAACTCTCTCACACACACACACACACACACACACACACACACACACACACACACACACACACACAACTCTCTCACACACACCTCACACACACACACAACTCTCACACACACCTCACACACACACACACACACACACACACACCTCACACACACACACACACACACACACACACACACACACACACACACACACCTCACACACGCGCTCCAAGGTGGACATCCAGGAGGTGGCCAGGTGGCAGTTCTGCAGGACCACCCAGGTGCCCTCCTTGATGCCTGTCTGGATCATGTTCATGGCGATGGGGCCTTGGCCTTGGCCCAGAGACAGCGAGGTAAGCCTGTTCCCTGTGAAGCCCTGGATGGACACACCAAACAAACCAGAGCTTGACCACATACAACAGGACACAGACAAATAAAATCTAGCCATAACACAGTCCAGCACAAGCCAAACACGAGGAAGACACAGATGGCGGAGCATGTACTAGTGCAAGGTAGCCTGGCCTTAATTGCCTTCCTACGTACTTCCGCTCGATTTTCATCTCCCTCCACGACTCCGTCTGGGATTCCGGCCATTGGCCTCGTTCGCAGCGGTAGATTCGACTCCGCGCCTATCAGCGAGCAGGAGGCGGGAGTTGTGAGAGACGACGTCGAGATTCTGCGCTGTGTTTGAATTGTAGTCCTCGAGGAGTTTGGCAATGGCATAAGGTAATGAAGCATTTAAGTCCGTGCTGGCTACGCTTCCAAATATTCAGGAACTGAACTCACAAAAGGAGTGTTAAACACATTTTATTTCGGGCAAAGATGTCGTGGCCCTACTCCCTATGGGATTTGGGAAACGTTTGATTTGTATCGCGCAGTAGCCTCGATGTTAAATTACAGCATGTGCGGCAGACCCGGTATGAATGAAGCGGCGTGTTTTCAATGATGATCACATCTAGCTTTGACAATTGTGATGATATTGTATCGCCGAGGCTATTTGCCCCCGTGTTGGGCTTTCCCCTGTGTTCCCGGCGTGTGCGTGTGTGTGTGTGTCTGTGTCATGGAATGTGTCAATGAATTCTGATGTGTTTTGATTGGGGGAAGGTGTCCGGGAGGGAATATTTAGGGGTATAGATAGGTTAGCGATTGCTAAGGTGAGGGAATAGAATAGGGGGTTCTAAGACGTCTAAGTTTAGTCAGAGTAGAAGTGGATTACGTGCGACTGAGTTGTGTTGCGTTGTGTTGTTGGCCGATGAGTGTGAATGACGAGTGAATGAGACCGTGATTTATCAGCGATCATTTTGTTGTTTTGTAGTGGACACCTCCTGTTGCCCGTGCACTAGCCTGTACATCTATAGGAAATAAACTACCGGAGTTTTGGAACGATATATCAGCCTCCCCGTCTCCTAACTTCTCATCGGCGTTACAATATGTTATCTTCAACCTTACTGTTGAATAGTTATTTGCTATTCTTCCACTAACTCTTACATTTGTATAGCAAAGCTGGCATGGTCATTTACATCCATCTTGTTCGCTTTGGTGGGGAATGATTGTTGTGGGCAATTTCTGAGTGTTGTACTGTAGCTTACTTCACGATCGAGCTGGCGCATAACATACGTCACGGCCAAACGTTAGCGATTGGGTGAAATCAGATCCAATCGTTTCAAACTTCAGAGTCCACGCATCCAGCTTGCAAACGTTCGTCAATAGCCGAGATTCCAGACCCTTGTAGAAGCGAAGTGTACCAAGGGGATGGCAAATTGCCAGGCTAAGTGCAAGGGGCAATCGGCCCCAAGATCACGGGTTGGCTTCCTTCCTTACCGACTACTGATGAAAACATTGTATTTGTACAGTTAGTAACTCTGGATCACCACTGCCTCTAATGACGAATAAATGTAAATATTATCGTAGACACAGGATGGCTAGGTGCTGGTTGGAGTCTGGTTGGGTGTTGTTTGGGCAGTGGGTCGGTGGTGGTCAGCGGTGCGTACCTGTTCCTCTCCAAACTTGAGCAGCGCGGCCATGGGGTCGGAGCCGGGCGACAGGATGAAGATGAGCGATGCGCAGCAGTGGCTGTCGCCGAAGGCCTTGCCCAGGTTGAACGGCGGGGCCTCGATGAACTGCTGGCCCAGACTGCCTGCCACGAACTCTTGGACCATGGGGATGAGCTGAAGAGGAGAGGAGGGTTGGGAAGGGACAGAGAAAAGAGTAGGCATGCAAGGTAAATGAGTAAGAAGTGTGAAAAAAATGGGTGAAAACAACAGGTGGGTGAATAAACAACAAGAATAACACCTGTTAGATAACAGTATATTTTTACTGTGTGTGAGTATCACATGTTGGTGGGAGTTTAATTGTGTTATAAAAATGATTTCACAGTTCTTTATTTAAAAATAAAAACCAAAAAGGACCATGCGTTGTGTTGTTTTTATATGACCTACCTTGTCTGGTCTTAAGCAACGAATGATTAGCATTCTCTGGAAATTGCCAAGTTTTTCTGGCCAGTCTCCTGGCAAAGTGGTGCGATGAGGGTCCTGTAGCGTGGGGAAAGAGAGAGATGGAGAGATGGAGAGAGGAGAGAGAAGGAGGAGTGGAGAGAGAGAGAGATGGAGAGATGAAGAGAGGAGGAGTGGAGAGAGAGAGATGGAGAGAGGAGAGGAGAGAGAGATGAAGAGAGGAGAGAGAAGGAGGAGTGGGGAGAGAGAGAGATGGAGAGATGGAGAGAGGAGAGGGAAGGAGGAGTGGAGAGAGAGAGAGATGGAGAGATGAAGAGAGGAGAGAGAAGGAGGAGTGGAGAGAGAGATGGAGAGATGAAGAGAGGAGGAGTGGAGAGAGAGAGATGGAGAGAGGAGAGGGAAGGAGGAGTGGAGAGAGAGATGAAGAGATGAAAAGAGGGAAGGAGGAGTGGAGAGAGAGAGGAAGGAGGAGTGGAGAGAGAGAGATGGAGAGAGGAGAGGGAAGGAGGAGTGGGGAGAGAGATGGAGAGATGAAGAGATGAGAGAGAAGGAGGAGTGGAGAGAGAGAGAGATGGAGAGATGAAAAGAGGAGAGAAAAGGAGGAGTGGAGAGAGATGAAGAGAGGAGAGGGAAGGAGGAGTGGAGAGAGAGAGATGGAGAGATGAAAAGAGGGAAGGAGGAGTGGAGAGAGAGACACACACTTCAGAGAGTATTTGCACAGTATTGAAATGAATCCAAACACTCTCCCGTCAGTTTGCCTGGGGACCTGTATGGCTGACCTTGCTGTCGTACACCGTCTTCCAGCCATCCTTCATGGCGGCCAGACTCTTGCGCAGGCCGCTGAAGCGCTCCATCTCGTCCAGCCGGCAGATCTCGTCCCAGGCCTTCTTGGGCAGCCATGTGCAGGGGTTGGAGTAGGGATTGTCCAGCCCCACACCGCCTGTCAGTAGGAAGCGCCACTCACTCTCGTCCACCTGGGATCAAAGGTCAGAGGTCAAGACATGGACAGCTGTGAATTCTGGGATGGGGCCATACAGCTATGTCAACTAAGGACCCACACCACTTACTGTAATATAATGTGGCATTCAACAAGTCTGTAAAAGCTGGATTCAAAAGTATTATTTCTTAATTAGTATTATTTATATGATATGTCTCGTATGATGTTTTAATGGTGCTTGATATTGCTAACGACAATCAAGTATCATGTACTGTATTATTATCGTTCCATTGAAAGGAAGATGGAATTCAGGGCACACATGCAGAAATCAGTTGATGCAGAGGTATTCTCCATGCTGATTCTCCACTTTTGTATTTTTTCCCCACAAGATATGCCTGAAAATTATTTTCCTTCCTGTGACGGAGCGACACAGTCACTATAACACAGTCACTATAAATAGCATTATGAGCGCTATTGAGTGCTTATTGAGTATTTACATTAAAATAATGGACTGTTTTACTTCTACTCTAATAATGACTATGATTAAATGGTGAAGTAATCGGGTATGAATGCTTTGTAACTGTGACGCGTCTGGGACTTTTGTTATACAAGCGTGGCAACCACTTTATGAAGCGATGCAACACTAAATTGACATCTTCAGCGAGTGCTGGAGATTGCGGGTGTATTGGCATGATGCGCGCCATGCCGTGAGCCTGGCTTTCCACACACTCATCCATTCATTCACATTTACACAGGTCGTCTGCTGAAAAGATTAGGCCTATTTTTTTTTGGTCAAAGTTTTCTCCATGGATTCCTGGTCAGAACTAACCTGACTCTCGCGAGAGTCAGGTTAGGTCAGAACCCCTATTGGAACAGATTAAAACTTGGGGCATGTTGAATTTTGTCCAAAAATATTATAACTTGTTATAAATCCATAGTAACACACATATTAGCATCTAATGTTGTGATAGATCTTTGTATCACTCCTCCTTTGTATACCTCTCCACTCTCCACCCTCTCCATGTCCATGTTTTTTGAGTACTGACTGCCCACTACTGCTTACTACTGTTTTACTACTGTTTTACTATTGTACACAGCCTAATGTTTTCACTACTGTTTTACTGCTACACTGTTTTTCATGCTATATTAGCACACATGATCAATGGCTGCGGTCAGGCTTCTGATACAATACTGAATGAATGAATGGCTATAACCCTATTACCTCAACCTGTTCTTGCACTGAAATAGTTTTTTATTTTACCTTATTACCACATTATACTTTACTCTCCTATTTGTCTATATTATTTATGCTGGTCTCTAGACCTTACTCTTGCACTGTTGCACTATTGCTGGACTACTTTTTGTACCTTCACCATGACACTCACTCTCTTGAGCACCTTGTCAGGCACACATAACTAAGGACTATGGTTGGACTACTGTTTGCACCTTCACTATGACACTCACTCCCTTTAGCACCTCACCAGTCCCGGCCCTGTCACTACAAGCGTCTTATGCTTGATCACCCTCAAGCACATTGGACTTTCTTAATTTAACTTATATAGTGTATTTAGTATTTAGTTTTGTTAGTTTTCTTATCTGTCTTATCTTCTACTGTCTTTATTGTACAGTGGAGTTTAGTTATATGTTTATACTTATACTTATGTTTACCATTTCTGCTGTAAGTGCATGTTGTGTGTTATGTCTGTATGCTACTGAGACCCTTGAATTTCCCCTTGAGGATCAATAAAGTATCTATCTATCTATCTATAAACTTGTGTTCTATTGGATATAACCAGTTTTAAACTTGCATTTGCTATTTATGGCCTGCAGGCCTCACTGACCTGAGCTCATGCAAGTCAGAAAGGGGAAGATTCTATTGGGGAAAGGTTCCAATGGGGACTGACATAGAAGCAAAAAGGGGAAGTGAGGTTGTGTTTGTGTGTGTGTTTTAATGTACAGAAGCATATATACAGTCCATCTGATCAATAAGTATGTGTCTGGACTCAATTTTATACACTGACCATTTTTTCACCCATTCATTTCTAATAGCCGGCCATTTTTGACCAGAAATACACATGGGTGTAATAAAGTTAAATAAAACACTCAAATTGTTATAAAAATGATCAAAACACAACAGGATAAGTGTTCAGTTTGATGAGCCCATTAGGAGAGCTTTGCCCTTTGAATTGTTGAACAAGAAGAGGTTTCTCTACTGCTTCAGCCAAGCCAACAACACGCCCTTTGGATCCTTTCCTGTCTATTCCTCTGCAGTCTATCACACCCGCTGTTCTGCCAGCAGTCATGCATGTGTTTAATGCTTCACTCAGTTCTGGAGTAGTTCCTTCTTCTTTTAAACAGGCAAGGGTTGTGTCTTTGCTAAAAAAAGTACACTTCATACAATTGATGAAGAACTACAGACCTGTCTCCCTACTTCCTTTCTTGTTGGCTTTGGAGGAAGTGTTCTTCGAGCAAGTCTATGACTTCCTGTATCAGAACAACCTACTAGACCATATGCAGTCTGGTTTCAAGAGTGGTCATTCTACTGAAATTGCTCTGTCTGTGACTGAAGCATTGACAGTAGCTGATGTAACCTATGTTGTGTTTAACCTGCATGGTTCAGCCCTGCACACGCCCAGACTCAAACCCGTAAACAGCAGCACCTCAAATCAGGAGTCTGTTCAGTCATCAGTATTAATTCTACTAGACTGTAACTGCAGCCTTTGATACTGTAAACCATGACATTCTCCTTTCTACACTGTCTAAACAGGGAATTTCTAGGAAAGATCTTCACTGGTTTGAATCCTACCTTAAAGGGCGTTCTTTCAGTGTGTCTTGTATCAAAGTATCATGACCTCACCACAGGTGTGCCTTAAGGATCAGTATTAGGGCACTATTTACACCACTTCCTTGGGTGAGACCATTCACTCCCATGGATTTGACTCACTGCTATGCGGACGGCTTTACCTGTCTTTACCACCTGAGGACTGTTTCCCATCAGATTTCTGCATGCCTGATATTTCAGTTTGGATGACAGACCGACACCTTCAACTTCATCTCTCAAAAACTGAGCTTTTGGTGTTTCCAGCTAAAACAGCTATTCCCCCAACAGATTAACATCCAGCTCGACTCCTCTTCACTGACCCCAACTAGTTTGGCATGTAACTTTGGTGTCATAATTGATGACCGACTTAATTTCTTTGAGCATGTAGCCTGAATTGCAAAATCATGTTGGTTTGTTCTTTACAACATTAGGAAGATCAGACCTTATCTGATACAAGATTCCACAACTTCTTGTGCAGGCTAAGGTTATCTCCAAACTGGACTATTGTATTTCACTGTTAGCTGGCCTGCCTGATTGTGTAGTAAGATCGTTGCAAATGATTCAGAATGCTCCAGCACACCTTGTCTTCAATCAGCCAAAGAGGACACATTTAACTCCTCTCCTAGTTACTCTACATTGGCTCTCTATAATAGAACTTGGTCTATAGGACACTTACTGGATCGGCTATAGGGCTATCTCAATTCTATGATCCAGCTGTACATCCCCAACCACTCACTGCGGTCATCTGATGAGTAGCCCAGTGCTCTCCATTCCTGTGATAGTTTAGGCCCAAAAATCCCCCATTTTGGGGATATTTTTGAATTGATATTGAGTTTTTGGGAAAATGTCTAAATGCCATATGTTTTAATCTGTTTAAGTTAAAGGTGGTCTAAGCGATGCCACACGTTTTTCAGGCTAAAACAATTTATGTCATTTACTGCAAACATCACCTAACCAACCGCTAGCTGTCTGTGTCCTGAACACACTGTAAAAAAACGTGATCTCTGTGGACAGCCCAGGCTCCAAAAACGGCAACAAAAACAACCTGGGCAAACCTAGCCCATGAAAACATAACAAACTGTCACAGCAAATCACAGAAGAGATGCGCATTTAGGAGAGTTTTAATTGCACGGGAGCAGTGCAGGAGGGAGGGGGAGGAAGTAGCGATTTAGCTCTCTGTTTTGTTTGAAAGTCAACAGAAGTGACGTTACCCAGCACCGCTTAGAGCCCCTTTAAGGTACCCAATTTATTTGAACTGTATTTAACCTGTAAGAGGTTTATGTTTGAGGGAAATTTGATGATTTTTGATATTTGACAAATATCTGACACAATTATAATTTTTTAATGATTTAAAATTGTTAGAAAAATACTTAGCGTTTTAAAAATCATCAGTTAACCTCTGTAAATATGTATTTGATAGAAAAGGACAGTTTTTTGCTAAAATGACACTGTTTTTAAGCGGAATTGTCACCATAGCATAGCAAAAAGTGTGTAGAAATGTGGCATTTTTGAATATAGCGGCCATATTGGACTTTTGGACAAAATTCAACATGCCCCAAGTTTTAATCTGTTCCAATAGGGGTTCTGACCAGGAATCCATGGAGAAAACTTTGACCAAAAAATAGGCCTAATGTTTCCAGCAGATGACCTGTCTAATTGTAGAACTCCATACTAATCGCTGAGCTTACCTGCAGCATACAGACGTCTGCCAAAGCAGAGCGCATTGACTGTGGGTATTTGCGCAGGAGCGCCAACAAATGGACTGTATCACATCAATGAGGGGTGTTTGACCGTGTTGTATTGTATCACTGTTTTAGCTGTAATGCTGTGATATTTAAATGTGGGCATATTAGCGTGTTCAACATAGAAGTTTGTATGTATTACATGGTTTTGTTATTGAAATGTATTTCCTTAACTTAATTGATTTATTTATGTTGGTTTACTCCTGAGGGGAGGAGTTACTCATTTTATTACCTGTGTCCAGGTAATGGGGAATTCAATCTATTCTGGGCCTCTGTTGTAAGAGGTTTGTTGACTCGTTGCATTTACAACCTTATTGCTGATATTAAGGATTTTGCTAACGGCGAACATCATTGAATGTTAAATGTACTAGTCTGTCTTGTCTGTTCACCTGCCGACAGCTTAAAAATAAATAGTATTCTTCATACTGGAACCATCTTTTCTGGTGACTGCCTCTACCGCTCAACAAACTACTTCACACCTCCATACACATTTTTCCTTCAAGTACGTGCCTGTCAGACAACGCACACAGATCAGTTGAGTGAGACATGTAGCATGTGAGAAAATTGGCCATTTGAAGACAAAATTGGTGTACTTGGTCAAAGGTCAGTAGTGTTATTATGACTCAAGCGTCTAAAAGACTGCAGTCTGGAATCCTTTGAGTAATGCCTGGGTAAGGCAGAGAAACCACTTGAGTTGAGCATGCACATAATAACATGGCAGAGGGGGCACTGAGGCCCTGCACTATTCACCACACACACACACACACACACACACACACACACACTTACCAGCTTTTCATGCTTGAGCAGGTTGACGTTGAGACAGAAGGAGAAGAGCAGCTTGTCCTTCTCAAAGAGCGATCGACACACGTTGACGTATAGAGAGTAGGTAAAGTGGTCTCGGAGGATCTGCAATCTGGACAAATGACCACCAGAGACATATTTCACATACCAAACCAAGGTCACCGTCTAACAGATTTAAAATTCAATCACTCTAGCGTTTTAGCTTCATCATCATTGTCATGCCCTGACAGGGTTAGAGTCAGAATGGTATGAGTAATGCTATAATATAAACCCACACTACTGAACTCTTTCAAATGGAACTCCAGCAACATGCTGCACACCTCCATAATTACTTTCATGTTTCCCATTATCATATGACGCATGTTAGAGCTGGTCAGTTACGGTCCACTGCTGTCATACGGCGAGACTGTCTGCTGTGTGGGCATTTCAGGTCAGGCGCGCTTCGCCTCATGTGGAGGTGAAGGCCGGACACAGCACGTCTCGTTTACGGAAAGGACGATTTGTTTTTCTCTCTGATGGATGTGCGCTCGCTGCTGACGTAAGGAGTGCGAGTAGGGACAGCAGTCAAGCCATTAGTGTGCAGCATGGTGCTTGTGAACCTATGTGGCTATTTGTTGGTGTGGCTGAGCGCTCATTAGCGGTAGATCCCGTGTTTGTGTGTTAGTCAGGCACTGTCTGCCATGAACAGGAAGTTGTTTATTTATCTGAGATAACTCAGAAAGATTGTTGTTGACCCCCCAACTTTTTGTTTGTTTCTTTTTTGGAAACCAAGGACTCACCAGAGCTGGGATTTAATTTGGCCTGAAAGACTGATTAAAGAGAGCCAGAGCTCAAACGCATTGGAAACAGCATAGAGGGGACTTTCAGAGCTTCTTCAGATGCATTTGCAACTGAGGGCTCGTGCACATTCATTCTGGAAGACATCAGATGCACTCAGAAAATAAATACATGGCTTATGAACATCAATAAAAAGTGAACACTAATCTATTATCAGTACAATTAGACTAGACTATTGTAGCGTGTCTGTATTGTAGCCTATCCTAATGTACTTGTCTGTCTGCATTACATTCTTACATAAACACTGGGGGGGGGACTATACAACTATACTATATTATAATAATGACAGTTACTGCAAGTCAGACTTAGTGTGGTAGCTAGAGTGTCTAATAAGATAACTTTGTGTAGCTGGTATTTTTGCTTTTCTGTATGTTCTTGGACCAGACACATTTCCTTCATTATTGTTCTGGCAGCTCCTTCCTGCCCTGCAATTGGCCTCAGGCAGACCAAGGTCAGCAGCTCCACACACACACACACACACACACACACACACACACACACACACACACACACACACACACAGAGCTGAGACCTTCAAGGTCAAACAGACAACCAGACCAGACAATGGAGAACATTCACTGGTAGTATCCTTCATTTATCACTGCCAGGAGTTATGTCTGATACTCCAAATGCTCATACCTTATACCACAGATAGTACTGTCATGTATTAGTCCCAAGATTTCAAAGGGGTAAAGCTACTGTAACTATTTTCACCTAATAGTTCCAGGACTCGTGTCTCAGATTACAGATACCTGGTAGCTTGCTAGGTTACGGGGATGCTGGCGAGACACGCCGCTCCGTCTGGCATCATGTTTTTGTTTGTTTTTATGTAATGTTCGTAATTTTATGTAATGTCATGTTTATTTTTTGTATTGATTTGTCTAGTTAAATGTTTTCCCTGTTTATTTCCCTGTTTATAGTTTTCGTGTTATTCTTAGTCCTTTTTACTGCTTCTAAGTCAGCTGATGTCATTGACGATTGTCCATTGGGAGCTTGCTATGGCTAGCTTTTGCCTTGGGCCTCTGACATCCTTCCATCCATCCGTGAGCGGTGCTGCACTTCACTGTCTGGTCGAGGGGATCTCTCGGGACAGCTGGACCTAGGCTACTCTGTGAAAGATCTGCCGTGGACGCCGAGCTGTTCCTGACCTGCGTTACTTCGGTTGTGAAGACACAGCTATGTGCACTTTTGTGTTTGTTATTTTTTAAATGTATTTGTCATGTCTTGATGTCATGGGCACGCTGGCGACTACACCGCTCCATCCGGCCTTGTTTGTGGAGTGCTTTGGGTTGCACTCAAAGTTAAATGTTAAATGCGCTTTAAAAATAAAACTGACTTGACTTGACTTGTAACAGTACACCTATACAGTACCTTTGATCCAGGATGTCACTCTTGTCCGAGTTGTCAATGGACAGGATGAAGAGGTTGATAAACCAGGTTAGGGAGTACTGGTACATGGGCTCGATGTTGGCCAGGTCTGCGATGGAGAAGAACAGGATGGCCGAGTGCACAGCGATGGGCGTGTAGCCCATCCGCGTCTCGTCGATCTTCACCTCCGTCACCTCGGCGATGGCCTGCTTCTCCGAAATCTCGTTGGCCAGGACCTTGGACGAGGAGAGGATCTTGACGGCTGTCTCGTCCTCCAGGATGTTGCCCTCAGACGAGGAGAGTACCTCCAAAATCTTATCTTCAATCTCTTTCAGTTGCCTAAAAACAAGAAAGAAAAGCACAGGAAATAAGTCACAACAACAACGCCGTTGTACCGTCTCGTTCATTAAACCGTAAATTCGGTTATTAATTGAAGCGTTGCCCATTTACTGGCCAGCAAATGATATGCATAACTAACGCTTCAAAAACGTGATTTCCAAGCAGGTGTCTGGAGTGCGCTTTTATTCAGCGCGCGCAATTAATACACTACACAGCATTCCGGCTCCTGCCAGAGTGAGTGGCCAGATGCTGGCTGAAGTAAATGAGAAATGAGGAGGGCGCTCGGGCGAGTCAGCTCAGGCTTTTAGAGATTTAAATGTGTAATGATGCATTCGGCTGCACAGAAAGGGATATCGGACAGGGGAGAAAATTAAACTCAAAAGGTGCCTGCTAAAAGTGCTGCTAGAACACAGAGGAACACACACGTGTATACACACACATACACACACACATACAGTACAAACACACTAAAGACACATGCATATACTTGCACACATATACACACATATACATACACATAATTGCACAGACACACACACACACACACAGACTGAAAGCCCAACTTCAAAGGCTGCCTTTTATCTTACCTCTTGTTGTCTGCCCCCTGCAGGATGAGGGCCTGTTTCTCCTCCTCCAGGTCAGGCCTCTCTCGGGCCACCACGATGCCTAGCAGCTGGTCCTGCATGCCCTCCGGGGTGATCATGAAGTTCAGCAGGGTCACCTGGTAGCACAAGGCAGCCCTCTCAAGTCAGCTCATTACGGCTGTTCATGTTTCACTCGCTTTTTTCCCCCGCTCTCTCACGGTGAGTGAACTAAAGTGAGCTCAAAACGATCCAGGAGGAGAGAGTCAAAAGGCCGTAAAAAGCCACACTAAGACTTCAGTTTTGGTGCTCATAAACCCATTCGACTGCCACCAACGGTCGCATTCGACAGAAAAAATAATAAAACAGTAAACCGTAATGCTGCAGTGTAACACCCAGCAAATGGCCACTTAAGCGCACCTGTGACTGACAAATAAATAAATAATAAATAAATAAATAAAGCTACCACTGACTCGAGTAAGGCTCGTAGCCAAGGCCCTCTTCTTTACTCTCTAAGCATGTTGTGTTTTTTTCCGGTGGCCCTCGTTCCCGGGGCTCGTTTGGTTTCACCCACTGCTCTGGTCATGTCGGCCGGCTGCTCAGACAGAAATCTGGAACCAGACGAGGTCTAATGGACCTCCATCGCCAGGTCAGGAGGCAGTCAGCCAGACTGCACCGCTCGCGAAAAACCCATCCAGATTGGCTTAATGGCCGGCTGTAAAGCGGGCGCCCTGCAAATGACTGCCCAAGGGATGATCAACAGTAATGCCTCATCTTAATAATGTCATTTACTTTTATGCGTCACTTTTTCTAAATCGCTTTTTTTTCTGCCACGTTGTTTTTTAGCTGCGCTGTTCCTGGGGAGAGTGACAGTTACTTGCGTAGTGTGTGTGTGTGTGTGTGTGTGTGTGTGTGTAACTGCTGCTGCTCTGAGCAGATTCAGACTGATAGACTCAGGGCTCATGTTAGGCAAGTGTGCATCATATTTGACCTTTTTTAACCATGCAAATGAATTCAATTAGTCCCGACACCGATTTTGAATGCAGCTTAGAAAGGGTCGTCGCCCCTGAAGAAAGGGCTGATGAAGACTCCGAGCTGAAACTTGACTTGGGAGGCGTCCTTGAGAAGATCTTGCTTTAATGAAAATGTGTAAATGCAAATAGCAACAACATTTCTGGGCAAAAGACCACCACATTTCAATATGCACATAGAGAGTTATTTACGCAGTCATTTCCTGAATACTAATGCCTCACGGATAGGAGTTCACTTCTCTCCCTTTTTTTTGTCTCTCTGAGAGAATGCTTGTTTCAGGCGAGACCATCAAGAACTGCATCTTGCACAAAAACACAAAACTTTCTCAGCGTGAGTGTTGCTCACTATTACAGCAAATTGCAGGAGATTCTTTTCCTCGGCGCGTTTTCTAAGAGCCCACGCACGCAGCTGTTTGAAGGGGAATATAGGAGGATGCAGCTCTCATTAAAATGCACAAACACACACCTGCCTCGTCCAGCTGGCAGTTTGCAGTTTGACAGAAACATTAACAATTGATATTTGAGAGATAATGTCAAACGTGTTGTCTGCACTCTACACTGCGTGAGCTGCACTGCTGCTGGAAGATTGCTCTCCATGAGAACACAGGCCAAGAGGAAATCAATCAGTCAGTGAGGGAAAAACAAGATGGTGGTCCAGGAGATGGTCTCATGTGACTTCCATATCTAGACATAGACTGATGCAGCAATTTACATCAGATGTATTAGATAAGCATTTACCTACAGCCTGATTTGACCAGGTTTATTGTAGGCCTTGTGATTATAGGCCAGTAATAGTTTACTACTGTTGGTATAGGTCTACATCTGAGGTGTTTTCCAGTTAATTTGTTTTGTGGGTAATATGACAAAAAAGAAAGTAAACCTGCTCAAATATGTTCATCCAGTATTTACTGAAAGGTGCATAATTTGAGGTGCTTGCCATCCAATGGGTAAATGTATCCCCTTCATAAACTTTTGTTTATACTCAAAGATTTTTACATTTACAGTAGGACTGTATCTCTGACCACTTTCAAGCCATGGCCTTTTGAAATTTTGATATAAAAATCCAATGGTGTTGCTTTCTTAACCCTGACGCCTATTGCCAGGTTTAAAAAAGTTATGAGAGGAAATATTTTTATTTGGTGTGAAACATACATATAGGTCTACCTGTTTTTATGCTTTTTTGTTTGTTTTTATAATTTGTATCAATATTTATTTTATCATTATTTTATTTATAAGCTACAAGGTTGCTAACACAGGTATCTAAAAATAGATAAAAATACTTGCACTTTCTGTTTGTAGTTTTGTGTTTGAAAATACAGTATTTAAAAAAATAAATAAATTGCATTTTAGGAAATAGCCATTCTTTTTTGTATTATTCTTTAACACTGATGTGGCCCTCCAATCAGATGACATTGGCGGAAGTGGCCCCCAGCTCATTTGAGTTTGAGACCCCTGACCTACAGCATTCTTGGAATGTGGAGACATTCTAGAAATGTAATGTAATGTATGTGTTTGCTTCCGATGTGTGTGTGTGTGTGTACTACGGGCGGTGGTAGCGTAGTGGCTAAGGAGATGGGCTAGCATGCAGTGGTCCAAAAAGTTGTGGATCGTATTTGCCACTATTTTGCTCTTGAGCAGGGCATTTAACACTGATTATCTCCAGGACAACTGGCCCTGTGAAAACTGACATAAGTAAGTCGCTTTGGATAAAACCATCAACCAAATGAATAAATCAATTTTAAAAAGAAATATATCTGCATTCAGTAAGAGCTTCACCTTGACTGAAGTCTCAGGTAGGTAGTGGGGGTTCCTGAGCTTGGTGGTGATGTAGAAGCGGAAGGCAGGCGCGTACTCGATGGTGGAGTCGCCGAGCCTGATGCAAATGCTGCCGCCCTGCTTGAAGGTCTGCTTGAGCAGCAGAGGCTCCAGGATTGGGTCCAGCTCCTCACCAATGTTCTCCAGCAGCACTGCAGGTAGGTGGAAGGGAGGGAGGGAGGGATAAACATGGGCATGACAGCAGCATGTCAGATGCATCACTCAGTGCACATGCTGTCATTACTGGAAAGGAAGTTCATTATCTTGCTGTGTCTGGTTAAAGCAAAACTGAAAAGAAAATGAAATACAATTACACCTCTTTTCTTGGTATCTTTTATATGATGTATTATAATATCTTTATATGTTTTTGTTTACAAACGTAATTTGCTGCCGTACCTCAACTGACTGACTCAACACAACTGAGTTGGCTATACTAAAGATGATGTTTTTCAAGACTAACATTATACTAAAAACCAACAATGAAAATCTGCGGACTGTGAGAGCAAGTTGACATGCAGAACAACCACCTGCAAAGTTACTTCTCCTGGAGTGAAATAGCATCCAAAAGGTCGTCGTGAGAGAAGTGACATTGACAAGCCCAGCGCTGTTCTAAAAGTTGAACAGATTTCATCTTTCAGCGCTCTGAGTGTGCGTTAGTTCTGAGTTAGTGGCAAGGTTTTTTTTTCTGCCGAGGGCACTGAACGCTATGAACGTTGAACTTCATAGGATTTGTATAGAAAAAAGCCGCCGTCAGAGCAAAAAACACTATTGGTGGACACAGGCTCTAAACCTATACAGCCTCAACTGTTGGTGCAGAAGCTTTTAGAACGCTTTCAGCTGGATACTAACACAGTTGGCTGGATCTTGGGACTTCCTCACAAACAGATCTCGGAGGACTTTGTGTGTTTTGGTTTTGTTAGTCTTCTGAAACATTTAATAAAATGTTCATCACAAACAGATCTCACAGAGGCTGGCTCTCCTCAGGGCTGTGTTCCCTCTCCTCTCCTTTGTGCCCTGTGCACTGACAACGGTTGAACCAAGATCGATAGCAGCCACATTGTGAAGTGACAGTCATTGTGAGCTTGCTGAAGGAGGAAGAAACATCACCCGGTCCTGTCATAAACTATTTTGTAAGATGGTGTTGTGAAGCTTTCTTGGAACTAAATGTGACTAAGGCCAAGGACACGTGCATTGATTTTAGACATAAGGACTCCAGCCTTGTCAAAACAAATGGTCAGGACATAGGAATAATCACAATACAAGTATTTTGCGACTATAATTGATAACAAGCTGAGTTTAGACTGCAACACTAACAGGCTGTGTGAGAAAGGTCAACAGCGTCTCTATTGTCTGAGAAAGCTGAAAGTTTAATGTGGACAGGTCTCTGATGACTCTTTTTTTCACAGATCCTTCAATCTTCAAGTCAATCTTCACTTTTTCCCTAATCTGTTGGTATGCTTCAACCAATGTAAAACAGACAAATGCTATTTCAAAGGTCATTAAAGCAACACCATGGAGGAATTGATGACTATGCCACCTTGGCATCAATATTAAATGATATTTAGAGCTCAGAGAGTATCCAGTTCATAAAAAAAAAACAGACTAAAAAAGTCATCCTACTACCCATCCTACAACATGACCTGGTGCAATATCAAGCGTTCTACGCCTGTGCTGGCTATGCTAG
>NW_027468718.1:44513742-44536242 GCF_046254945.1 Alosa pseudoharengus | reverse complement strand
GGAGAAGATAAGGAGGAGAGGAAGAGGAGGGGTGAGCAGGAGGAAGATGCCACGGAGAGTAGATGTGAGGAGAGGTGAGATGAGGTGACAGGGGACAGCGGAGTCAGGAGGAACTTTTTTTTTTTTGGAGTAGAAATGCGAGAGGACTACAGTGCCGTGCTGCATACTGAACACTTAATACGTGGCCTGTGTCCAGATTTCTGCTGGACTGGTAAACAACAACTGGCTACTGCCCCTGTTCCAGTGGGTAGTTTGACATGGAGGGCTATAATATGACATGTGCAAATCCCCAACTGCTACACCTGCATTACTGACTATATCTCTACACTTCAGGAGCCTAGCGCCCGTGTCCAGCTAGGTCTGTAATGAACACAGGTTGTTTGGGTTTGTATGCATGTTCACATTGCTGGTGCCAGGGGGGGGGAGGGGTCACTCACGAGATGATGATGCCGTTGTCGATGGAGAAGCTGTCGGACGGCAGGCCAGCGATGGTCCAGCTGCGGATCTTCACCAGCTCCCCCAGGGAGTTCATCAGGGACATGTTTTTGGAGCAGGGGATCTCTCTGGACTTACACAGGTCCATCCACTCTGTAGTGGCTGCCTGGTACACACACACACACACACACACACACACACACACACACACACACACACACACACAGGAAGATATAAATTATCAAACAAACACATGGAAAAGACCCACAAGAACACAAACAGGCACACCAACACACACACACACATACACACACACACACACACACACACACACACACACACACACACACACACACACACACATAAAGAAAAGAACACAATGGCATGTCAGGTGTTGAAAAGCATTTGTTCCGCTACACACTCCAGCATAGCCTGGGGCCACTAAAGACCCCTATTCATGCCACAGTCACTTCTTCGGCTGTCCCTGCAAAAACTGCAGCAAAATAAACAAATCTCACTTCCTCTGACAAGCTCTCTAGATTGTTACAATGTTTTCTTTTAGTTTGTGTTTCTTTGGAATAGAATACAATATGAACAAAAAAAGAAAAGCTTGATTTTTGGTATGGAAAACAGTGAAAAATCTGAAAACATCTAGTGGAGTTCCAAACTGAATCTTTTCCCTGTGGCACTAATATTTAACGGGCCTCATTCATTTTTTATGTGTGTGGCTTTTGTTGTTAAAAACAGACAACTGATGAGGAGCATGTGTAGTGGCATCTGCTTGGGAGAGACAAAGGGACTGCTTTAATATGCCCCCCTATGAGTTTCATAAAGACAGAGACGCTTAAATATTAAAGTAGCTGGCATCCCACGGTCACGTACACATCAAACAGTGCAATGGTGAGTGGAAGCCTGGGACACTAGCACACACACACAAACACGCACACACATACCCTTACACACACACACACACACAAACACGCACACCCTTGCACACACACGCACACAAACACAGACACACACACACACACACAAGCACAGCACGTGGTTGTAGTGGATCAGAGTGCGCCTGGGCCTTCAGTCATCCATGCGCTCCCATAGTGAAGCCGATGCTGGTATGGAGCTGTACCCCGCTGCTCTGTTTGTGACTGATGAACCGACACAGACTTTCATGTTTGCATGCATTATACGGCCATACACAGTACATTTCATGGTGTGAATCAGCAGGCATTATTTACCATCTGTGTATGCTACACTTGGACTCGGTCTTTTTTGAACTCAGATATCTTGTGTGTGTGTGTGTGTGTGTGTGTGTGTGTGTGTGTGTGTGTGTGTGTGTGTGTGTGTGTGTGTGTGTGTGTGTGTGTGTGCGCGCACGCGCGTGTGCAGTGATGTATAGCTGCTTGGGGTCTCGGAGCTCTGCGCTCACCTGTCTGTAGCTGGACGTGAAAGCCCCCAGGTAGGCCACGACGGCCGCCGAGATGAGGATGTCTCCGGTCAGATTGGTGTAGAGCTCGCCCAGGTGGAGCGCCATCTCGCTCCAGCGAGTCTTCTCCCCGCCCAGGCCGCCGATCAGCTGCTCGGCACGCTCCAGCTTCCTGCTGCACAGCTCCACCTGGGGGTTGGGAGGAGGAGGAAGGGAACGGCGCCATGTTACAGGTCACGCTTGTGAAAACATTGTTTATCGGGGAGACGGTGATAAAATGGCATGACGGGCAAGGTCACCCATTTGTGTGGCCTCTCCCGACATCTGCTACTGTGTCACACCGTTCTGTCTGGCCAAGGTCAGACTCCGAGACAAATTAGCACCTTCCTCTCCAGACATGTACTCTATTAGGTCACGGATTGTGTTTATATTTATCTATCTATTTATTCATTTATTTATTCCCACGAGTAAATCATTGATCTGACATGTTACGCTGTGGGAGCAGCCACTTGAGAGATCAGACGACATAAATATTTTCTTCCCTTTGAAACGCACTGGTGGAGAGACGAGGGTGGAAAAGAGAAAGATGGAAGGCGGCGAAATGGGACACAAAAGAGAGACAAGACCCTCACGGTAGGAGAGCTACCCAGACCCCCGGCGACTGACACTCTTGCTCCACAGACAAATGCGTGCAGAGATGGCAGGGGACCACCGAGAGCGAGAGAGAGAAACAAAGAGGAACGCGTCGGCTGATATTTTTTGTGGCTTCAAAGCACACAGAGCGAGAAGCAGCAAGAAAATAAACAGATGCCGAGGGAAGGGAGAGAAAAAAGTCTTTTGAAGGCCAAAATAAATTCTAAACTCTCAACAAATATGCAAACAAATTTGACAGATGGGTTTTGTTGATTTATGATCTTTTGCCATCTATTTGACAAATTACGTTAAAATTATGTTCCGAGGGGAAGATGGAATCCTCAAATGTCATGCAAAACCAAATAACGCTTAAACAAATATCAGCTTCAGAAACAAACAACAAACACCATCAGAACCCACAATGTCCTTGGACTCATTTAAAATGCAATAAATAATGATAAGCAATTCCAGCAGTTGAGTGTTCATGTTAAGGTCAGAATGACTGTGGCCTGTCCAGCTCACCTGGTTTTCCAAGTCAGCCTTCTTGGTCTTATTGGCCTCCAAGGTCTCCTGCAGATTGGCCAGTTTGTCCTGGACCTCTTTAAGGGCAGCCTGCTTCTTCTGGAGGCTCTCCATGGCAACCTTCAGCTCGCCCTCCGCCTGCGCCAACTTCTCTTTCTTCGGAGCCACCACCTTGGCGACCCTGAGGGGAGAGGGGCAAAGGGCATCTGTGCTTTCCTTCTCTCTCGTTTTCTCTTCTTTTCCTCCAGTGTTTCCCATACATTGAATTATTTGCGGCGGTCCACCACAATATCAACATTGACCACCACACAAGGATTTTCCAGGTTGTACTAAATTGTGCTTAAATTGTGCACTGTGCTAATTTGTTAAACTGTTGCATTCCAGTTAATTCTACAAACCAACCACCACAAATGGAATTCAATTCTCTGGGAAACACTGTCCTCCGAAGAGTGAGCATTTCCAAGCCTCTCTCCAGCAAAGTGTGCGGTGGAGTTTGAGGAGAACATTGTGTTTAGAAAATGATCGATGTTATGCAACCAAATGTTTACTGTAAGAAACAAATATGAATTCTGAGCTCATCAACTTACAAATGCACAGACATTAAACATTTCTCTACTCTGCCTGTAACTGTCTTATACATATGCCAAACCTGGGTGTGTGCAGAGTTTTTTAATGTACAGCTCTGGAAAAAAATGAAGTGACCACTGGACATTTTTAGGATGTCATCCTGCGGTTGCTGAGTGACATTCGAATGGATTGACGGTCATATTCAAAATTAAGAGACCACTGCAAATTTGAATATGACCGTCAACTCATTAGAATGTCACTCAGCAACCGCAGAATGACATCAGAAAAATGTGCAGTGGTCTCTTCATTTTTTGGCAAACACTTCTATTTGTGGTGACTTACGGTTGCGGAACAACAAACAGTCTTGACCTTGGAGCAAACAGGAAGTACTAATTCTACTGAATTTGAGAGAGTGCAAAAGAGAGCGTGTAAAGAAGTGCACAGTAAGAGAGTTTGGCATGTTAAGGTGTTAGAGGTGTTGACAAACAAGACGCTCTTGTGTTTGCTTTTGTGTTTTGTTTGTCATGATTCCCATGGTAACCATACTAACTTGTCATAGGAGTCCATGGCGCACACCCATTTGCAGAGACCCTCGGCGGCAGTGGACGCCACGCGGATCTTCTCGGGGACGAAGTCCGGGTTGGTAATGTACTTGTTGCGGATGATGGCAATCTGGCTGGGCGGGATTGCGTCCTTGTTGTACTCGTGCAGACTCTGCAAGAACTTCATGTCTCCCAGCAGCTTCTTGGCGGGGCCCCAGTAGTCCTCCACCTTCTTGCCCGAGCCTGATGGGTCGGGGATGCGGTCAGGCTTGATGCCCTTTAGGATGCAGATGGCCTCCATCACCAGCTTCACGCCGGCCGGTGGACTCTTCATCGCCTTCACCATGGTGATGTCCTACAAAGGATAGAAGAGGAGCAATGCTTTTATTACCTAAACTTCTACTTAACAATAAGGCGTTGTCATTAAATGCCATGTCACTTAGTTTGATACAAAAATGCTATTTGCCACCTTAACTAAATAAATGAACAGTAATATTCTGTAATACACACACATATAAATATTGCAATTGTTATACATATTGCAATATGTAAGGGATAATGTATAGAATGCTGGACAAAATAAGTCCCTTTAGGACGAAATAAGACCGCGTCAGGGTCCTGTTCGCCCTGTCGGGACTTATTTTCCAATAATGACCAGCGTTCTACACATTATCCCGCTTATTACACGGTTACTTGCAAAAACGAAAAATAAACTCCACACGGTATGACTCTTTATATTTATTTGTTACCCTTTCATAGTGGCTTTTACAGAAACAAATAGTTCGCAACACACGCTGAACTTGAATCAAACATTCTTTTGAACACCGCTGATCAACCGTCTGCTTTCACTTTTGAATGAAGTTCCAATGCAAGAAGTGACCTGACTACTTACGGACTGATATAAAAGACGTGAATGTCAAGCACAAAACCCATTTTCCTTGACAGAGGTCTGTTATACTTTGCAACGACCTGTTATTGAGAAATAGCAGACCACCGAACGTTGGGAATGCCCATTCAAGTGAATGGAGCATTCTGCAGCATTATGAAGAGCCGTGTAATAAATATATATATATACACGTATATGTACATATCTATTGAAATGCTTTATCTTGTATCAATATCTTAGAATCATATTACTTCATTACTTTATACTGTAAAGTATTCATTTGGTTTGGTTGATGATCAGCCAGTGTGGGAAGTCCCACAGTAATAACACAAGGAATTTATATCTCTCTTGTGTACAGGTGTATTCTGTATTCTAAATCGTATGCCATTGACATCATCTATTGGTTTCTGTGACCCAGAGGAGTGAAATAGACCTCTGTGGCATTATTTAGCGGACTGCCCCTCCCCCTCTCCCTCCCCCTGTCCTGTGCCTCACCGCTTGCGTGAGAGTGTTCAGGGCTGCGAGGGCTGACTCCAGCACGGGCATGGCCACAGCGAGGTCGGCGTCGCACTCGTCCTTGATGGCCTTGGCGGCCATGGCCTGGTCGTTGGCCACCGCCTCGTCCACGCGCACCACCTTCTCTGTCTTGGCCACCTCCACGGACTCGTGCTCGATGATCACCATCATCTGGTCCACCTCCTTGCTGGCCACCTTTAGCTGCGGCTGCAGCGCCTCCAGCTCCACTTGCATGGTGGCCACTTGCGACGCGGCCGACTGCAGCTTGTCCAGGCCCACCTCGTAACGCCGCTTCAGTGTCATCACCTCGCTGGACACACACACACACACACCAGCAGGGTCAGGGACACCATCATCATCAAGCACTATCATTTCTGGGGCAGCGCTGACACAAGATGTGTCAAACAGACCCAAAGGCCACTGCTCCACACAGGAGAAAAGAAAGCTTAGGTCAAGTGAGTCAACATTTTCAACATCAGCATCATCCTCTCATATTCACAAGCTCCAAAGGTTGTTGAACTAATCAAAAAAACTATGTTTTAATAATATATTTTAGTAGTAGAAATAGTTATATAGCTCTTATTATTTTCTTTTACTTCCTCTCTGTCACTCTTAGCCATTCTTTTCTGTTCTCCATTGACAAACTAGACCAAACAGGAATCATAAAGCTACAATCCTACCATACTGTAAGGCGGGTATCACATTAGCCAGCGGCAAGCGGCAGGTTTCCTATTGTTCTCTATGGTTCGTCAGCGGAACGGTGGCAACGCTGGCATAACGCTAGCGCTGAACAAGCTGAGCGTTGAACTTGGTTCAACTTTTAAAGCGCAACGCGAGCGTATTCAATTGACAAACCGTTTGTGTTGCTTAGGAACGAGATAAAACTTATTATGGTCTGAGCGTTGCATTACGTTTGCCGCTTGCCACTGGCTGATGTGATCCTCGCCTAATGCTATCATGCATAATGCTAATGCTCTTTTGTAGCATTAGCATGTAGCATGAGCCCCTAATCATCCTCCCAACCCATGCCAGGCGTGGCCCTTACGCTCTCTTCTTCTGCAGCAGCGTCTTGAAGGTGGAGATGAGCTCCAGGTAGGAGGTGGGGGTGACGTAGTTGTGGCGCTGCAGCTCGGCCAGGAAGCGGGCCGAGAGGTTGATGGTGGACGTGTGGAAGCTCTTGCACATGTTGATGCAGCCCAGGCGCGCCTCGTCGTCCATCTCCACGTCCTCCAGGAAGCGGGAGGCCACGGCCTGCAGGGCGTCCTCCGGCCAGCTCTGAAACGGAAGAGAGAGAGCGAGAGAGAGAGAGAGAGAGAGAAAGATGCTGTCACATCTTCAGCTCCAAAGCTCAGCATCAAACACACACACTGGGCACACACAGACACACACATACATGCACACAGTGAGCCAAAGTGTGTCACACTATTGTGTGGCATGCAGGAGCATTGAGCTGGCCCACCAATGTTTGTGCTTAGGATCTTACTCATGGCATTAAATTATAAAATAGGTCTTGCACGGTTATTACATTCTCTTCAGTTAGACTTCACACTTTGCCCATAACTTACAGTAAATTAGAGCTACATGCACACACTTGCACACACACAAAAAGGAAATAGCAACTTCTAACAAGTGAATATCGTAGCAAATAGTAGCCTATGGCGATGGCAGCTTAAAAAAAACATTTATTTCACTCATCTCGCTGAAATGAACATAGAATAGGGCCTGTTGCGCAAAGAAATGAATTAGGCAGATGATCTGCATCTCCGTAACGAAAGCTAGTTTTCATCTCCATTGTTGAAGTGAAATATGTCTCCATAGTGTCAGTGAAGTGATAACATTATGCAGTTGCAGGTAGCCAATGTTTACATCACCGGAGTCAGAAAGAAGCTACCAAGACGGGCCCTGCTCGGTTAGGTATTTCTGTCCCTCCCAAACTGCACTAAAATTGTGTAGGCTATTTAACAGCCAGAATTAAAAAAAAAAAAAATGCCCGGGGGAGGCCCTTTTATGATCCACACTACCTCTTACAAATTAGGCCTACTCCAACGTCCATCTAGCTCTTGTGAAGTATGAACTTCTACAACACTGCCTACAGAGTACAATTGTTAGCAGTCAGTAACGGCATAATGTTACTTAACCCATTTCACCCCATCGGTCACAATTGTGACTGAAACAAAATATGTACTTATAAGCCTCTAAAACTGTAACTGGGGAATATCCCAATACTCTTTCAGTAAATATTGAAACAATAGAGTGTTTCAATGAAATGTGTGCAGTGTCAAATGTTTTGAGTAAATTGTCACATGACCAGAGCTGTTTACTTCCTGGTTGCACCTTGAGAAGAGGATGACGGCCTCACAGCTCCCAAATAAAAGGTTTTTAAAGTATGTTAAAATAAACATAGGACAAATATCTTTTGTACACATGGTCTTTAAGGTGTCTAGTTATGATATATACATTTATAATTATTCAAATTTCTTTGGTGTGTTTGCAGAATGAGTAAACATGTTAACGGTCACAATAGTGACCGGTGGGATAGAATGTTGTATCTAGATGCACACATACTTCTACACCTACAAACACACACACATACACATACTCATACATACACACACTCACATACACACACACATACATACTCACACACACATCCACACAGATATACACACTCACACACACACACACACAGACATACACTCACACACATACACATATTCACATATTCAGACACACTCACAGACATACACACACACACACACACACACACATTCTCACAAACACACACACACATGCACAAACACACACACACAGACATACACACACACTCACATACACACACACACACAAATATACACACTCACACACACAGATACACACACACACATACACACACACACAAATTCTGTGTGTTGTTTATTTATATATACATATATATATATACGCACGCACACACACGCACAGACATACACATTCAGGGTTCTATTTTAACGAGCCGAAGCTCCTGGTAAATAAACAATGTTTACATATTTTTCATATTTATTATTGCCATTGGTCTCAGTGTTCATATCAGTTTGAAAAGTCCTGTCAGAATACCTTTATTTTACAGATTTTTTCAACTGCTTACACACTAAATCTTTGCTTGTCACACAATTTTCTAAACATGTCCTCCAAACATCATAACTCGACACCAAATCTGCAAAACCATACACTAATTCTCAGTGTTTGACTCAGTTTTTAATTGACTAAAACACATTTTGCAAAACACCACACACAATTTTCTACCTAACACACAAAAATCTAACAGGAAGTAACTTGATTTCGTTCTTCAAACACAACCCATCAAAATGCCACACTAAATCACCAGTGCTTCACTCTTTCTCTTCACATGTGCAAACACTCTTTCCGTTACTGAACACCATCCAATCATTGCCTTAGTATAGGTCTATGAATAGATATACTCTCTATATAGGTATAGACCCTTTCAATCTGCTCCTAGAGGATTTCCGGTTGAAATATTCAGAACCAATGCAGATACTTTGAAAATTACAGTAATCGGACTTTAGCTTACAGTAATGTTCTACAAAAAGTTGACTTTATGTAAAATTTGTCTTTTTACTCTATTTTTGTTTGTCCCCATGTTACAGTACCATTAGCTCAATACATTTTTCTGTGCCTCCAGAAATGCCTTAGGAACGCTTACTGTAGAATTGTTTGTTTCTGCAGTTGAAAGGGTCTATAGGCCTATGAATACATACTGTACACGACCCCCCCCCTCCCCCAGACACACACTTGTCTTTAGAAAAAAAACTAAATCAGTGTTTTCAAAACTCCATGTACATCTGGTGGTCACTATTCTTCTTTGCTTTTTTTCTTGTTTGCTGTAAAATACTGTATTCACAACAGCAAATTATTTGGGAAAAATCACTATTTTTGGTTTCAATATTGCTTGCATTTTTACTGTGTATTTCAACTTCTCTTTGTTGATACCATAAATTTCACTCTTGTATGGAAATACATATAGAAAGCCTAAGACAGAAGAGCTTTAGGTTTTGCTTTAGTGTGTACATGATGTATCCAAAATGTCATATTATGACAAAAGTGTTTGTAATGTGAGGCGAATGTTTGGTTTAAACATGTGTTTTTGACATTTTGAATGTTGTGTGTCATTTTGCTGGAGATTTGGGGCATTTTGCATTTTGTGTGAGCAGTTGTGGGTTTTGTGTGTGGAGTTTTGAAAAATAGACACAGATTTTTGAAAACGTGTGTAAACAATTGTAAAAAACTGTAACAAAAAAGCAATTTGAGCAACCTTTAATTGAGTATACGCATATTATCCCACCGACCGGTAATAAAACTCACTTTTTCATCTACTTTTCTACATTTTTTTAAAAAAATAGTTATTGATTACTTCAAAGGGTTGCTAATAACACATGATTTGCATATTTGCATGTCTGGGAAAAATTTGGGCTTAAATGGGTTAATGGCCTGTGTGATTGGGATGTGGATTGCTCATTTATTATGAGTAGGCCTAAAGGCTATCGTAGGCCATGGTATGGTATTTTCTCCGATATAATAAATACAACACATTGGGTTTGGCAACAAATTTGGCAATACTACTTTCACACAATGGCACCCCTGCTTGGAGACAGAAGATTGTCCGTTTTGCTTTCAAGGATTTCATCTGCAATGGGAAAAAATGGAACGACATGTATGCTTACTTTAGTGCTGGACTTGGACTCGACTTGATCAATAGGGACTAGGGCTGGGCGATAAAACGATAGCGATATGTATCGCAATAGACATGTAATCGATATCAATAAAAAAAATACGTTCGATAGAACATTCGATAATTAAAACACACACCTCCCGCCTTAGTTGTCCATAAATAAATAGGCTATCTTGCATTGTAGCGATGTGAAACTCTACCAGAGTAGGCGATAGTAGGCCTACCTCAACACAGACTCTCAATGAGTCCTTGCCCCGTGCTCTCTTTCTCTCTCTCTCCCTCTCAACAGGCGCATCCTTCCTAATGCACATGTAATCTAAACATTCACAATCGTGCAAGACGACTGGCAGTCGGACTTGACTGGGAACAGTAGTGGACTCGACTCGGAATTGACTTGGAATTTTTTTAATGACTTGGACTTGAACACTGGGGACTCGAACCTGGACTCGGACTCGAGGCATAGTAGATAGATAGATAGATACTTTATTGATCCCCAAGGGGAAATTCAAGGGTCTCAGTAGCATACAGACATCAGACACAACATGCACTTACAGCAGAAATGGTAAACATAAGTATAAGTATAAACATATAACTAAACTCCACTGCACAATAAAGACAGTAGAAGATAAGAAAGACTAGATGTACCGCAGAGCGGTACAAAATATGACCGCCGCCCAGTCCAGCACATTTTTTCCACAAAAAGAAATCACGCTGAAAGGCCTATATGATTCTAACTGTCTCACTAAATTGCATTATCCACACTCAATTCTCACTGGTATCTGCTAGACAACAAGTACCAAAACATGATTAGTTCATAGATTTCACATGTAAAATTCATTTTATACAACCCCACCTCCATCTTGCCTGTTCATAATTATGAGAAATTCTTGATTGTTTGTGTTATGTTTATGTTATGTGTGTGGGTGTGTGTGTGTGTGTGTGAGTGTGTGTGTGTGTGTGTGTGTGTGTGTGTGTGCGTGCCTGCGTATGTGCCTGTGCATGGAAGCGTACATATGTCTACTGTGTGAGTATGTGTCATGATTACTGTGAATGTGTGTGTGTGTGTGTATCTGTTTGTGCACATGTGTGCACATGAACTGGGTTAACATGACCCCTGGAGGCAAATATACGGAAAAAATGGTCATCCTAGGCCCTACAGTTCTCAAGATATTCACAGAGAACTGTGTCTGGCCTACCCTCCTTTCGGGGGGTCCAGTCCAGCGGGGGGGCTACAGATCAAAACGAAAAATGACAGTTCCATGCTATCCATGTGGGGGTACATGCCCACCAAGTTTTGTGTACCCCGGTCTTTCAGTGTCCCGGGAATCCTTGTTGGTGTACGTCACTAAATGTACACATAAATTGTTTTATTGTAAGGCCCCCCATGAACGAAAGTACACAAAACTTGGCATGCATTCGGAGGGTGTCATAATGATCCTATACTTTCAATTTCGTGCAGTTTTGACCATGTCAGCCAGAGATATTGTGATGAAAACACCTAATTTTTTGCTTTTTAATTTTTAACTAGGTGGCGCTATACATGAAATAAGTGGTAATGGGATGGGTTGACATGGCCCCTTGAGATCAACATACAAAAAAAAGGTGGACCTCCTAGGCCCAACGGTTCTCGAGATATTCACAGAAAACTGTCTCCGGCCACCTACAGGCCAGTTGGTGTATAGTAACATAAATTAATTTATTGTGTGGCCCCCCATGAACGGAATTCCACGAAACTTGGCGTGCATTCAGAGGGTGTCATAATGATCCTACACTTCCAATTTCGTGCAGTTTTGACTATGTTAGGTCACAGATACCTGCGATTACAACACCTCATTTTTACTTTTTTGTGTTTAACTAGGTGGCGCTATACATGAAATGAGTGGTTATGGAATGGGTTGACATGGCCCCTTGAGATCAACATACAAAAAAAAAAATGGTCCTCCTAAACCTTACGGTTCTCGAGATATTCACAGAAAACTGTGTCTGCCCTACCCTCCTTTCGGGGGGTGCAGTCCAGCGGGGGGGCTACAGATCAAAACGAAAAACGATGGTTCCATGCTATCCATATGGGGTTACATGCCCACCAAGTTTCGTCTACCCCGGTCTTTCAGTGTCCCGGGAATCATTGACAGAAATTTGGACATGCGAAAAAGAAAGAAAAAAAAAAAACAAAAAAAAATCTGACTAAACCTATATGACCGCCGCTTCGCTGCGCGGCGGTCATAATAAGAAAACTAACAAAACTAAATACTAAATACACTATATAAGTTAAATTAAGAAAGTCCAATGTGCTTGAGGGTGATCAAGCATAAGACGCTTGTAGTGACAGGGCCGGGACTGGTAAGGTGCTAAAGGGAGTGAGTGTCATGGTGAAGGTGCAAACAGTAGTCCAACAGTCCTTAGTTATGTGTGCATGGCAAGGTGCTCAAGAGAGTGAGTGTCATGGTGAAAGTGCAAAAAGTAGTCCAACATTAGTCCAATAGTCCAGTGCAGCAGTGCAAGAGTAAGGTCTAGAGACCAGCATAAATAATATGGACAAATAGGAGAGTAAACTATAATGTACACAAGGTAAAATAAAAAACTATTTCAGTGCAATAACAGGTTGAGGTAATAGGGTTATAGCCATTCATTTCAGTATTGTAGCAGAAGCCTGACCGCAGCCATTGATCATGTGTGCTAATATATCATGAAAAACAGTGTAGCAGTAAAACAGTAGTGAAAACATTAAGCTGTGTACATTAGTAAAACAGTAGTAAAACAGTAGTAAAGCAGTAGTGGGCAGTCAGTACTCAAACATGGAGAGGGTGGAGAGGCAGACAGACTAAGTAGAGAAATCTATCTCTTCTCTTCCCTTTAGTGAGGCATTGAACAGTTCAATGGCCCTAGGAACAAATGACTTCCTCAGCCTTTCAGTTGTGCATGGCAGTGAGCGAAGTCTCCAGCTGATCAAGCTCTTTTGGTTTTTGATAGTGCTGTAGAGCGGATAACATTCATTGTCCAAGATGTTGATCAGTTTGTTTAGGGTCCTTTTGTCAGATATTGAAGTGATGCACTCCAGTTCAGCTCCCACTACAGAGCCAGCCTTCCTTACCAGCCTGTCAAGTCGCCCAGCATCCTTCTTCTTTGTGCTTCCTCCCCAGCATACCACTGCATAGAAGAGGGCGCTGGCCACAACAGACTGATAGAACATCCTGAGGAGCTTGCTGCACACATTGAAGGACCGCAGCCTCCTCAGGAAGTACAGCCTGCTCTGTCCTTTCTTGTAGAGTGCATAAGTGTTGGCTGACCAGTCCAGTTTATTGTCCAGGTGGAGACCCAGATACTTGTAGGTGCTTACCACCTCCACATTGACCCCATCAATGGAGACTGGTAGCAGAGCGGGCTTAGACCTGCGGAAATCCACCACCATCTCCTTGGTCTTTGAAGTGTTTAGTTGAAGGTGATTGAGTTTGCACCACTGCACAAAGTCCTCCACCAGCAGTGGCGTCATGCCCATTGAAGTTAAGGGGGCACGTGCCCCCTCGGATTTTTCGTCCCTGATAATTTTTTTGATCATAACTTTGTTCCTATTATGCTCCATAATAAGCCAGAGCCTATAACGACTCAAATGTATTCTTCTAGATGTGTAATAAACCGTAGCAAAATAGCTGAAGACCAGTCAACAGCCCTTTTCCTAAAATTGGTGTCTGCATGTTCCCGTAACAACTCACACGTGCATTGAGCTCGCAATGTTTTGCTTGTGTTGAACTGTTACAGTTAACTTTAGGCTACAGTTTGAACAGTTTAACTGTTACAGTTACAGTTTAAATAGATACAGTCAATGGTGTTGAAGTGGTAAGTAGTCTAGCTAAGCAATAAAAAGTAGTGGAATTTTTTGTAGTTGACCAGGAAATTTTGACATGATCAAATAGTTAGAACTATGGATTTGATGTTGGCCGCGAATTCAGAGCATTACGTTAATGTTAGCCTACATGGTGTCAGTATAACATAGCCTAGGCTACTCTTACAAATATTACAAATATTTGGCTAAGTCTCCTGGTTCAATTGTTTCCAGTTTCATAAACGAGGGTGTTAGATTTGCAGTGACTACAAAATCCAACCTAATAACATTAGGCCTACCAAGGCATTGCGTTGGATGTTTCTCCACTTGTTCTCTTCACGTATCTGGCTGCTAATCCATGTAATGAAAAGGGATAGGCTACACGTTCAAAAGGAGGCTTAAAGTTTTATATAGGATCGCTATTAACATGATGTAGAGGGCAAGAAAGTATAATAGTCTCTCTCGTGCTCATAACTTAGGTTATTATCAGGTCACTTGCTCATGATTTGCAGATAGCAACTTACAAATGAGGTAGCCTATTGCTTGCCATAATGGTCATGAAAAATATATTAGTAAAATATTCAAATATTTAGGGTTAACCTTACTCAGCACTGAAACCTGTCAAACTTCTTTCAAAGTCCTTCATCACATGAATTAGGATTAAAATAATTTAATTTCTGAGCACCACAAGTCAGACCTCAGCACCTTTTTTAATGTAAGATTGTTCTTAGGTCACATATCAATCAAATCATAACAACTGCAATGATACTGTTTTAAAATCATGTGTAGTAAGTGTAAATGTGTCTAAACATGCTTTGAGCTGAATTTGATCTTACAGTTCTTTCACCAACCTATGTGTTTTACATTAACTTATAAAATAGATACTTTATCTTAGTCCTCAGATAGAGGATGGTTGCTGCTTGCTCTGTTAAGGTATTTCTGTCCCTCCCAAACTGCATTGAAATGGTATGTTTAGCAGCCAGAATTTCAAAATCTCCTGGAGGAGAAATCACCGGCCCCCCTCTAACAGGAACCCCCCCCCCCCCCCCCCCCCGAAAAAAATTGCCTGATTGTGCCCCCTCTGAATTAGCCCTTTTCACATGATGGGGCCGCTGTGTAAATCAACTTCCTGTGGAACAGCACAGTCCCATAGACAGCAAAAGAAAAGTCCACAGGAAAGACAAAAGCAGGAAGACGTTTTACCTGCCAATTAAGGCATCATTAACATCAACGAGGCCGGACACCTGGACACTGTGAAATAGGCTTATTTTGCCTTGCATGACGCCCCTGTCCACCAGGCTCCTGTACTCCTCCTCTTGCTCATCCCTGATACACCCCACAATTGCAGTATCATCAGAAATGTTCAGCATGTGGCATGACTCGGTGTTGTAGCAGAAGTCAGATGTGTACAGGGTGAACAGGACTGGAGAGAGCACAGTTCCCTGTGGCGCTCCGGTGCTGCTGATCACAGTGTGTTGTAGTGACTTGACTACAACACTGATACACACAGACACACACACACACACACACACACACACACACACACACACAACAGTGTGTGGCCGACACATCTCCTGCTGACACAGGTCTGAAATTTGTAATTAGTTCCAACACGCCGCTCGCTGTCATAGAAGTTCGACATAATTGGGATGACAGACAATAGATGAACCTGATCTGAAAAGACGCGACCTGGTGAAGTTACACCAAAACAGAGATGCTCATTGTGTGCAATTAGAGTTTCGCCACTGCAGGCCTCCGCTGCAACACACATAATAAACTGCGCTCAGAGAGTTTGATTTTTCATTTAGCAGATGGCACCCTCATCAAAGCAAATTGACTGCCACTTCAATTCAATTTTTGTCACATTGAGTTTTTTCTGACAATGCCAGTTGGTGCTCCACAGTGAATCAGAGGTCTGCCAAAAAATGCCAGATGAACAAAAGAGGTTGGAAGTAGACAATACTCATGTGTGTGTGTGTGTGTGTGTGTGTGTGTGTGTGGGGGTGGGTATAGGGAGGCCATGATAATGGACAATTGCTGTGTGTGTGTTTTGTGTGGAGGAGTGTGTGTGTGTGTGTGTGTGTGTGTGTGGGTGGGTATAGGGAGGCCATGATAATGGACAATTGCTGTGTGTGTTTTGTGTGGAGGAGTGTGTGTGTGTGTGTGTGTGTGTGTGTGTGTGTGTGTGTGTGTATGTGTGTGAGTGTGTGTGTGTTTATGTGAGAGGTAGGGAGGGCGGATGGGGAGGAGGGGTGACAGTAGACAGAGTGACTGTGTGTGTGTGTGTGTGTTTTGGGAGAATGACAGTAGACAGTGGCTGTGAGTGTATTTGTATGTGTGTGTTTGTGTGTATATGTTAGTGTGTGTGTAAAGGGGGGGGGGGTGGTAAAAGTAGACAGTGGCTGTGAAAGTGTGTGTGTGTCTGTGTGTGTGTGTGTACGTGTGCAAGTGTGAGTGGCAGCAGGGCTGACCTGGAACCAGTCGATGGTGCAGCAGTTGATGAGCGCGGGGAATCGGCGCAGGCGGCTGCGGAAGGCGTCTCCGATGGGGCTCATGGCCAGCACCACGTGCAGCTGGCTGCGGCAGCGCTCCAGGAACATGTTAAAGAGTGCCAGCGGGCTGCCGTCCGTCTGCTTGTCCCGCTCGCGCTGACGGTCCAGCACGCGCATGCGCTCGCAGATCTCCTGCTTCTCGTCCACCGCAAACAGGTTGGGCACCTTGGATAGACACATGGATGTTTTCATTTAGATACAACAGTTTGTTTCAGGATTTCATTCACTTTTGGATTGTTTGATTATAGTGCTAAATGGGACTGTTGCAGGAGACGTACTGAAATGAAAGCTCATTTGGGGGTAATATTGTGGAAACAACTGAAAAAACGTTGGGTAAATATATGGTCCATACATTAGCATACTGGCGCGCATAGACTCAAAGCGGCAAAAACCGACGTTCCTAACCCTGCTCACAAGTGCCACCTGGTGGTTGTTTGGGTCATTGCAGCTTCACTGGGGAAATATAAATAAAAGACATGTGATTCACACGTGAAGTCACGTGAGAATCACACGTGAAGCCAGACAATTCGAAGTAGTACCCACTGTAGATTGATAGATAGATAGATAGATAGATAGATAGATAGATATAATAGATAGATAGATAGATAGATAGATAGATAGATAGATACAGTAGACAGACAGATACTTAGTTCACCCCGAGGGAAATTAAGACATACAGTAGCTTACATGACACTGACAGAACAAGACAAACAATCAATAAGTAGGGGATAATTTATCGAAAAAAAAGTCCCGACAGGGCGAACAGGACTCTGACGTGCCAGCGGAGCACATGTCTGTTATAGAGAAATATCAGACCTCCGAACGTTGGGAAGGCCCATTCTGCAGCACTATGAAGAGCCGTGTAATACAGTAATGATGAAAATACAATAGTAAGATGATAGTCCATCTACCAGGTTTGCTACAGGAACTGACACAGTGTCAAAGTACGTATAAGTGAAAGTAACGCAGTTAGATGTTTTTGGATAGATGTCCATGGAGATGGAGATAGAGCAAATAGTGAGCAGAGCAAGGTGATTACCAATGGCAGAAAATAATGAGCAGAGCAAGGTGATTACCAATGGCAGAACATAGTGAGCAGAGCAAGGTGATTACCAATGGCAGAAAATAATGAGCAGAGCAAGGTGATTACCAATGGCAGAAAATAGTGAGCAGAGCAAGGTGATTACCAATGGCAGAACATAGTGAGCAGAGCAAGGTGATTACCAATGGCAGAACATAGTGAGCAGAGCAAGGTGATTACCAATGGCAGAAAATAGTGACATAATGACCTCGCCCGTATTCAGCAGGTTGCTCACGTCCTCCAGGAAGGACTCCATCTTGATCTGCGTGTCGGTGAAGAGGAAGACGCCGTTCATCTCGGTGGACGTGGACTTGCGCATGAAGACCTTGAGGTCGTCGCGCCACTCCGTCATGCCGTAGCTCTTGGAGATCTCCACCTGGAAGAGCTCCGTCTCGGCCATGTGCGCCGCCAGGCGCGTGAGCGACTGCCGCCCGCTGCCGCCCACGCCCACCAGGAGGGCGTGGCCGCGCGGCTGCTTGATGACGCGCGAGATGCGGCACACGTGCTCGATGGCGAAGCGGAAGAGCACCAGGTTCATGGGCGCCTTGCTCACATTGTTGTACTCCTCCAGGTGGCCCTCCACCACCTGCCGCAGGGGCTCCAGATCGGCCACCTCCCGGTAGTTGCGGTCATTGCCCTTGGGGTCGTGGAAGTCGCAGAACATGAGGCTGCGCAGGTCATCCTCCGTCACGCACGCATCATTGTTTTGGTCCAGGTGCTGGAAGAGCTGGTGGAAGTTCTCTTTCAGGTGGCTGTCGCACACATTCTGCAGGCAGCCCACCATCCACGCCTGGTCAGACTTGTACACCAGTCTGTCGTAGTACACCCGCTGGACCTGATGAGGCAAGAAATGAACACAGAAGCATTTCTGCATCAATAATATTCAATTATCCACAAGTGTAATGTATATAGTGTTTTTATAATGTTATCATTATTACTATGAAAAACTTTTTTACAGAACAATTTTTAAAGCCCTCAATTTAATGGCCATTTCCATTTATCTATAAGCTTGTTTTGTAGTATTCCCAATAAAAACGGTATTCAGGGCTAAAGGCTGTATTATTCAATTGGTCATATAGGGACCCACTGGGAAGGGCTGCCCACATAGGGATTACCTCATGCACCCAGAGGCGCTTGATGGCTTTGGGGTTGTCGGCCGTCTCTGGCCTGGACAGACAGACTCCCTGGATGACTCGTGAGAAGTCACGGAGGTTGAATAGGTAATGGGACTTGGCGGGGGTGGGCAGAAGGTTCTTAGTGGCTTCCTGGTACACAAACATGGTGCCGTTTATAATCTGAGGGGTCAGGCTGGCAAATGGCTTCGGGAAGGAAAACCTGGGAATGAGTTTAACCACAATTATTTACCACAAACACAGTGCTTCTCAATACTGCCATGACTCCAAACTGCTTATCACAGGTGTTATCAACTTACTTACTACTTATCTATCTATCTATCTATCTATCGTTATTTAAGTTAAACAAAAACATATTAAATCAGGTGTGTCAAACATAAGGCCCGAAGGCCAGATCCAGTCCGCCAGCAGGTTTCATGCGGCCCCCCAGATGTTTTGGGTAGGAAGGGAAAATTAGTGCCAAAACAAGATATTCACATCCAGTTGTCTTTAATAATGTGTAATACAGTTTTTCTCAGTCACTTTGGTGCTTTTTTCACATCACTATTAACATTTGCACAGCAGTTAGTGCATTTCTCAAAACAATTAGTGCAAACTGCAAAACCTAGTGGATAACCTGCAAAAGCACGTCACTTGCTCAAAATGGATAGTCCATTCCTCAAAAGCAAGTATTTATGTCAATGAAACTGCCAGTGTCATCAAAATGAGAAGTCTTGACACCATCGTTTATGAACAAGATAGTCAAATGGCTTTGTCATGTTTTCATTATAACACATTGTTACACATTCTCTTAGTGTTTTCCAATGCAAAACAAGGTCAGAACTCGGTGACACTACCTGAAAATGCTCAAGACAGCACTATACAGTACTTGTACAACCATTTGAAAACTACAGTAAAGTTACAAATTGCTGTAGTTAGGGGAGTAAGTGAGTACAAGACACTGAATATGTACGTTTCACAGTTTTACTGTATATGTTCTTTGCAATTCTACAGCATTGTGACAGAATTAGACAGAGACAGAACTAGTTGACCAATTTTGTATGCAATGACTCAAGCAATGAAATGAAGACTATTAGTTTTATTGGGAACAACTATTCAGCATCCATAAGTATAGCTTATTTTGACTGACATGACAAATCAACTGATACATGTTCAAAAGCATTTGCAATTTGTTCAGAGGAAGGAGAAATTGCTACTATTATGTGCACAAATGACTAAATGCTGTGGAGGTTCAACTAATAGTTATGAGAATTTTCATTCTGATCTGAGAAAAGCACCAAAACGACTGAGAACTGTAAGCAATATATCTATGATTAGCACTACAAACTATCCTCAGGAAGGAAGATGCAGAGAAAACTGACATGGGAAGACCAGTATATGACAGCAGTACATGATCTGTACTTGTTATACCTGGGTATAGTAAAGGAGGATATCATCAAACAATCTGTTACCCACGCAGAAATATGACAATGACCCCGGACCATGACGGCCCCCACGAGGTCTCATTCCAACAAATCCGGCCCACTGCTTAATATGAGTCTGACACCCCTGTTTTAAATCATACTGAATCTGGGGTGAAGGAATTCAGTGAGTTACCGAATGGTCAGGTGCCAATCGAGGATGCGGGAGAAGATGGTGTACATGGTTTTCTCATCAAAATCATTAATCGTCACCGTGTTGAAGTGGCGAAGGAATCGGGGTGTCACTGGGTTTCTTCCACCACCTGAGAAGAAGAATCAACAGAACACCAAGGCTATACAGTAATCTCGTTCATTTGTTAAGATTAACAAACATAAACTTTCCTCACCTGAAGTGGTGATTTAATTCATTAAAAACAGTTTGGCTTCACGCATATCCTGAAAATAATGATTGCTTGGTCTTCCATCATCTGTCCACTCCAAATAAGGGGAAGGGTCGTTTGGGTGGACTCACCAGGCGGGCCCATGGCGCACATGATCTGGATGTCCACCAGGTTGAGCATGGAGCAGTCCTTCAGGTCGTACCAGTTCCAGTGGTCCAGCCACTGCCTCAGGAGCTCCACGGGTGGCTGGGCGCCATAGGTCTCGAGCGCTGGCATGTTCACGTCGTCCACAAACACCACCTGCCCCACACAGTGAGAGACAGTATGCAAAACACCCACCAAACTCCATGCTGCCACTTCACTCTCTGTCTTTACTAATAAGATAGCGGTAAAAAGTTCTGTTCAACATACTGTTGCCACTTTACTCTTTATGTCTTTACTCTCTCTCTAGAGGCTCGGTGGGTGAAACACTGTACATTCTCTCTGAGGGAGTTGGCTTATGCACATTAACCCATTTGCGCTGGATGCTGCATGACGCAACATTGACCCTCCCGCTGGATGCTGCGTAGCGCAACATTGACCCTCCCGCTGGATGCTGCGTAGCGCAGCATGCTTTTTATTTCATGTTTCTAGGTGCTACAGAGGCTTAGATATTAAATTTTGGTAGACGTTGACAATTTTTAGTATGTTTTCAGAAAACCCTCAGGAAATAAGGTTATTTAGTCTAAAATGCCATAGGATTCTATAGGCGTTTTTAGCAGGCATTTTAGGAGTAAATGGGTTAAGACAACACGTCTGGTCTGCAATAATGTATCCGTATATCTCATATATATGTGCATATTCCACAGACACACACACACACACACACACAGACATATATATGCATATCTCTCACACACACACACACACACACACACACACACACACACACACACACCTGTCTTACACCTGTGCAACATCTGCTTACCGTTCTCTTGCCCATGGGAGGGCCGTACAGCCCCTTTCGGCGCTTGTCCAGCTTGGACATGATGATGTTCTGGGTCTGTGCCGCCGTGGTCTGCGCCGAGAAGTTGATCTGAAGCGGGATGTACACGTCTTTGGGCAGCCGCCTCAGCAGAAAGTCCTACACACAGAGAGGAGGCCAACTTGTACAGGAGACATGACAAAGAGCTTTGCTCTGAGCCCTGGCATGGCTTTGGAATGTACTCTGGATGAGGCATTTCAAGATCACATTGGACAAGCATTCCGGAGTACACAGTGTAAGTAAATTGAATGGGTGAACATGTGAAGTGATGGTCAATTTATTTAACTTGACAGCCTTGGTAGATACCGTATGAAAGCTGACAATAAGGAAATAAGTGAAGATGTTCCCTTGGTATGTCAAAACTTTCTATAACCACCTCATGATTGATGCTTTTATCTTGGGTGTTTAGGAATCAGAAGAAAGTCCATCGTTGCATGCAATGCATGGGTATGTGACGAAAAGCCATACATTCTTTTATATAACAGACAGCTACTTTTTACACTAAAGAACTATTGTGGAAAAGAGAGAAAAAAGTGACTTGTCTCAGAAGACTGGCTTGTCAAATGAAGTGTGGGCTGCTACTTCACAAAGAGTTGAGCAATTTTGAAGGCATTGTGTTAAGTTAAGTATGTGCCAGTTCCCCTCTTCAAAACTGATGTTTAAAAAGAACTCCTACACAAAAATTTACTTTGGTGGCTGCCGTGAACCTTAAGCATGTAACAGTTAATGTGTTTTGAAACCGGCAAAAGCGGTGCACACTAGGGGTGTGTGTGTGTGTGTGTGTGTGTGTGTGTGTGGGGGGGGGGGGGTTGGGCACCGCGACGCCATACGAGCGT
>NW_027468718.1:44491242-44506242 GCF_046254945.1 Alosa pseudoharengus | reverse complement strand
ATGTACCTATTAGGCCTGATGCGAGCCCACGTAAAAAGGAAACATTTCCACGTTGAATGCAAAATCGTTTCTATACGGGGTGTACATAAAGGGCTTATTTGAAGTAGAACAGAGAAGTTTCGCACAAAAACTCTGTAGGCATCTCTGACAGCCCCAATAATCAGACAAACCGTCCACTGACGGGGGAGACAGCAGAACACAGCATCTGGTACAGCTTCAAAGAAACCTGAAGGGAGGAAAAAATCTCAAATGCCTCTCTATTCTCTCTCTCTCTCTCCTCTCTATCTCTCTCTCCTCTCTTTCTCTCTCTCTCTCCTCTCTATCTCTCTCTCTATCTCTCTCTCTCCTCTCTATCTCTCTCTCTCTCTCTCTCTACTGTATCTCTCTCTCTCTCAGACATACATGGCTGCTCCTCAGATTTGCATGCATCAACACAAACACTGACAAAACACACAAACAAAAGAAATAAACATTTCATCTCCTTTCTTCTCATGCTTTAGAACTGTGCAATATGGCCAACATCTCATATCACAATACTGCATATTTTCTGTAAATTCAACTAAAAAACTAACTTTAACTGAAATTTCTTACTACATTTCAAAATACATACAGTTGATAAACGAGGCGTAAATTGCGATGTAAATGTCAGCGGAGCTGTCCTGAGACTGGCCTTGGCCTGTCTACGTACTTCCGGTCGATTTCTTTTCCCTACAGTACTCCGTCTGGAATAGGTTGATTCACGCTCGTTTACTTCGGCAGTTGGGCAGCCGACCAACCAGCGAACAGTGGGCGTCCCTGAGAGCGATTACGTACCCAGGCATGGTGTTTCAATTACTACGTCCCCGCCCCCGAAGCAGATCGCTTGGAATACATCAACGTAGGGAGCGAAAATGACTTGTACTTATGAAATCTTTGAGCAAATGTAAATAATAGTTTAGCCTATTAACAGGAGTGTCATGAACGAAGTCACAGTGGAGTAGGATGTTATAACGTCAGCTAAACTTAAGTCATAGATTTTGTCACTAAAGGCTACGAACGTACCCGAGTCATACTGTAGTTTAGTAGGCTACATGGTCGGGTCAAAATCACTATTTTTCAAACACTAAGAAGGCTCGACATAACTTGAAACTTTGATCGAAGCATCATCAGTGTCTCTACATATGAACTCGAGCATTAAGAACATTGTTCGTGTACACATAGTTTACTAAAAAGAAAGATTTTGGACAACTCACTCCTTGCAAGATGGCAAGATGGCAGCGAGCAGAAAAAACAAGTGAGTTGTTCAAAACCTCTCTTTTAGTAAACTCTGTGTACACCAACAATGTTCTCAATGCTCGAGTTCATGTGTAGAGACACTGATGATACTTCGATCAAAGTTTCATGTTGTGTCGAGCCTTCATAGTATTTGAAAAATAGCGATTTTGACGCGATTGTATCAAAAAGTAGTAGCCCTATAGGAATCCCATTCAAAAGGTCATTTCACCCGAAAACGACAACGCATACAAGCTTAAAAGTGGCGCTTTGGACGTACTTATGCATTTATATGAAAGTTTGACTTGGGTACATTCACAAAACACTGTATGATGCATTTTGGCGAGAGTTACGCAGATGAAACGTGTGATTGTTTGCTGATAAGATGCACCGTGCTTGTTATGGGCGTGCTGCAGAGAAACTTCTCTGTATGACGAAACGCCGGTTGTTAGTGATTGGTTCAAAGCGGTTCAAAGGAACTCCAATGATTTTAAACCTCAAAACTGTGCTCTCCCACCCGAAAATAAACAAACGCCTATGGATCTAGGCCAGACTCTCTGCGAAGTCAGAGAGTCTGGTTTCCAGGCTAGTCCTGAGAGGCTATCTCACCGTGGCGGGGGAGGCCACCTCCAGGTCCATGGGCTCGAAGATGAGGCTCATCTGCGGGGACATCTGGATGATCTCACCGCTCATCAGGCACAGCTTCTTGTTGTCATCCAGAACCGTGTTCATGTTCTCGATCCAAACGGCGTCCACCGGCCCGTCGAAGATCAGCCACTTCCTGTCGGGGCTCTGTGGACACAGGAAAAACATACAACGTTACATGCGTGTCTGGACTAAACACTTTCAATAATTACTAATTCAAGCAAAATGGTCTATTGTTAATTTTACACCTCTGGACTTTAATCTGAAGTTCATGGAAATTAGGAGACCTCTGTGTAGAGTTGTGTAAATCCAGAGCCGGACAGTAACAGAGTACATTTACTCGAGTACAGTACTTGAGTACAATTTTGAGGGATCTGTACTTTACTCGAGTATCATTTTTGGGGAGTACTCATGACTTTACTCAAGTACATTTGAGAGACAAATATTGTACTCTTTACTCCACTACATTTCTATCCATAACCGTGAGTACCCGTTACTTCTTCTAAAAAAAAAGGAAAAAAGATCTCGGAAAAATCTCGGAAACCCTCAATTTGTTGTTTTTCCCTTTTAAACGTGATTGGATTGTGCAGGCGCCACTGATTGGGACAGCCTATCAGCAATCACCTTCAGCTTTTCGCCAAAGTCAACTCCATGGTCAGATTTAGATAAGAGACGAAACCATGGACGAAACAATGGATGAAGACGCAGCAGGTCCATCCCAGGAATGTGCCAACCTGTGGCCCCACCTCGCCAGACTATTTAAATTTTCTGAACAAGTTAATGATAGTTTTCGCTTCAAGTGTTTCAATTACAAAATAGTATTTTGTATTTGAAATACGTATTTTAAATACATGTATTAGAAATACTGCCCATCCCTGGCAACATGGTAAAAATATGAAAATGACTTGATTTTACTTCCAATTCATTTTACATTCTCCAAGGTATTAACATTAACATTTTTCATAACTCCATGTAGGATGTTTCTGTACATAAATGTAAGCACTGTGGCAGTAGTAATGCAATATTTAGAAATATATAAATGTAGGCTACTCTTGTACTCTTGATACTCAAGTACTTTTAAAAACAAGTACTTCAGTACTGTTACTTAAGTAGACATCTGACTGTTGTACTTTTACTTGTACTTGAGTAAAATTTAGCAAAGGGTATCTGTACTTTTACTCAAGTAATGAAGCTGTGTACTCTGTCCGCCTCTGTGTAAATCACATATCAAATACTATAATGTATATTAATATAGATAACTTTGCAAGTGAGGTATTTTTGATGGCTTTAAATTTAGCTAAAACGAAATATGTCCTTTCTATTCTGGCAATGGCTTGTCCTTTATTATGATATAAGTCGGAACAGTAAACATGCCAAGATTCTGGTGTTGTTTGATTTGGTTCATTTCAGTTCTGGCACCTGGAAGGGGGAAGGGGTGGGGGGGGGTGGAAGGGTAAAAAATATCATGAAACATCCTCTAAGTCCTTATGAAAGAACTTATGAATGTTTTCCCTCACTTCTAATTATAGCGATTAGAGGCTGCAGCTGTGTGCCTCCTCGGCTCGTTCTTGGCGAGTGTGAAGTGAGCCGTTTCACACGGCGGTTCCCTGTGAGGCCCCGGCGACAACGACATCGCACACGCACGTGTCACAAAGCCCCCCTCTCCTGACACCCCCCAGGGGACGAGAGAGAGAGAGAGAGAAAAGAAGAGAGAGTGATAGAGAGAGAGAGGAAAAGAGAGAGAGAAAGAGAGTGAGAGAGAGAGAGAGAGAGGAAGGGGGAGGGGAAAAAAACGTCTCGGTGACAGATCTCTGAGAACACAGCCGAGCCTTCAGAGCCTTCGAAGCCTTCAGAAGATGACACAGAGTGCCTGTCGCCATGGAGACGGAGCTGCAGCAAGCCTGGCGGAGTGGCAAGGCGGGAGGCGTTAGGATGCCGCCGGTCCCTTGTGTGGCAAGCCAGCGGTAAGAATACTGCCGACTACATTACACTGGATGATTTTTTTGACGGCGCAGGCGGAAAGGGGGAAGTTTTACACTTCTGCTAAGTTATATGCATGAGAATCACAGTAGGGGGTTCCTGATATAAAAAAGCTATTTTCCTCCTAATGTGGATGTGGAGTCGAGCGCTCTGTAAAATAAGGGATCAGGACACACATGAAGAGAGAGGGCCAGACAGAGGAAGGGAATAGAAGAAAAAGAAGAGAGAGCTATGTTGTGGGTACCAAAAAATGAGGGGGGATCGGAAGTGAAAATGTAAAAAGTGTGAAAGTGAAACTACTCTATTTTGAAATGCAAAGTAGGTGGGAGATGTAGTTTCTTTTTGCAGTTCTTGAGAGACAAGCGGTGAAAAGTTTGTCCGCTGGTGCTCAGCACCGGTTCAGAGACGGGGCGAGGGGTTGTTACATCTCACCTGCGATACTGCAAAGGCTCTGTAGCTCACAGCCAGAATGCCATCTGACCACTCATGTGAGATTGGATCAAACTGACCATAGAGCTGCCCCATGGTAATGGACTTGGGGTTGATGACGGTGATCTGCACTCTATTTTCTTCCATCAGGCCCTGCATGGAACAGCACACACACAGAGCTTTTGAAACATACATAGTGGATCTACTGTGGACAATAAAAGTTAATTCAGGTAAGTAAGGCATGTCAGAGTGGTGAAGCTCACAGTGCAACATGGACTTATGGATAAAATATACTAGACCTTCATACAGTATGCTGGTATGCTAAAATCAATTACAAGTCAACCAGTAGTGAATTTGAAAATGATTTAGTTATAATAAAAAAATAAGAGAGAGAGAGAGAGACTAAACAGCACTATGTGTTTATGTGAGCACCAGAAACAGATCTGATCTGCTCGTTTCCAACAAAGTCACTCCAGAGACAACAGGGATAATGATGAAGTGGCAAAAACAAACAAAAAACACAGCTTCACTTCCGCTTCCGAGCCGCTGGCCGTTAGAGCTGTCCATTGGAATTCCCGGGGAGGAGTGGCGGGGCCTGTGGAGCTCGGCCTGCCTCCACGCACCACTGCCTCCACGCACCACTGACTCCACGCACCACTGCCTCCACGCACCACTGACTCCACGCACCACTGACTCCACGCACCACTGCCTCCACGCACCACTGACTCCACGCACCACTGACTCCACGCACCACTGACTCCAGCGGAGAGGGAGGACCACCACGAGAGGCGAACGATGAATGGCACGCTCAAGTGTCCGTCTACTTCTTCATCCCCCGAGCCTTGAGAACTCACCAGTGGAGTCCAGTCTATCTTCAGTAGAGGGTAGCACTCTCGACAAAGTGGCTTCCGGCTGGCTCTCTCTGTAACCGTTGCAACCACGGCGCTGTGTGCTAAAGTTTCAGATGCTAAAGACTCTGCCGTTGTCTGGCCTCGTCTGGCCTGCGCCATCTGGTTGCGCCATCGAATGAGTAACTTTTCGAAAAGGAGACTGTCTGGAAGGGTTTTCGGAGTTGTCCTTTCGGCGGACGCTGAGGCACAATGACATGCATCTGGGTCGCTAGCAGAGCCCCACTGTGTTGCTTTTGTATTTAGAAGGAGAACTGACAGCACGGCACAGACTGCATCTGCTCATCCGAGTCTGAGGTTGACTGAGGCCTCTTCTCTTGAGGACCTGATGCATTCAGACAGGCTATAAAGGCCCCGTATTCTCTTTAAACATGCAGAGGGCTGACTGACAAAAGACACACCTTACAACAGACATAATGAGTTTGCTGACAAAGACAAACTTTGGTGATTCAATGCAAACGTCCCTGAGGCAGCCATGGAGAGAAAGAGGTGAGGTCAGAGATTAGCGAGCCTTAGGCGGAAAGGGCAGCTTGGGAGCAACGGCGGGTGACTCACCTTCTCACAGATGTCGTGTAGCGCGGCGGCCAGCACGCGGTAGGCGCACGTCTTGCCGCCGAAGGGCTCGCCCACCAGCATGAAGCCGTGGCGCACGATCATCATCTCGAAGATCTGCAGGATCTTCTCGGTGAAGAAGTCGGTCATCTGCAGGTTCATCTTCTTGCAATTCTCCCGAATGGCTTCCAGCAGGTCCCGGTAGTCGGGCTTGGGCAGCTTCACCCCGGGGAACAGGTCCGAGGTGATGCCCTGGACAAGATATAAAGATCAGTCCCAGGAGAGAGACAGAGAGCAAAGGTAACAAAGGTACACGGGTTATTGTGTACATTGAAAACTGCAGGTTTGTTTGCTGTGCCTTTTAAGCGACAACAATAATTCTAAATACATAATGAATAGTATGCAAATGTGTGATAGGTATAATATGCAAAAGGTGCACTAATGCAAATGAACAAAGAAACATTTCAACCTCAGTTTCAAGCTTTAAGACAGTAACATGTATAGAGTGTATGTGAATACAGACAAACAGAGTATTTTGAACACTGTGCTTTATCACACACAGCTTCTTTTTTTGTTTTTCAAATTGCATACTGAAGCTGAACTGAAGAGAGAGTACTATAGCATATAATCAGGAGAGCAGCTACTATAGAGGGTGAGGCTGTGCAAACACCCAGTTGTTTCAAAAAATATTACATCTATCAATCATAGGTGTTCCATCCATGACAGTCACAAGAATGTGCCAGATACCTCTCTCGGGTAAAAACAAAACTACCATCCGTCACCTCCACACCCTGTTCAAATCTCCCGTGGATTCGCTCATACCTCAAACAGGGGCAGGTCGTGAGCCAAGAACTTGGGCAGATTAACATCAATAATGGACCTCAGCAACAGGATGTCTTCGTCTTCTTCAGGATACTTCAGCTGTGGTACACAAAGCACAGAGGTGGGGAACCTGCACTTAATGAGAGCCTTGCTGAAGAGATGAGTTTAGGGCTTCTGAGGCAAGCCAAGCTGTCAATCAACGACTGTTTCACTCTTTCTTTCTTTCTTTCTTTACTATCTTTCTGCTGACACAAACTCCGTCGATGGAGCTTATGGCCTTGCGTCGTACGCGCTGGGATGCGCATTCGTCTCCTCCACCAAAAAGTAATTTGGAGAGAAGCGAGGAGAGGAGAGGTAAGCCGCCCAGAGGGACGCATCGCAGACATACGGCTTCAGGAGTCCCACCAGAGCTGCCTTGGCCTGGAGCGCCGCTGTGGTGGACGTGGACGAAATCAGAATATAGGGAATATTCGGGGGGTTGGCTCATGGGGTATCTACTGTAATATCTTGCTGTTGTCTATTCAGTCTAATCTTTCAATCTTTTTGTGTACAAGTTTTTTACAGCATTCCATCTCAGAAGTAATGCGTTGGCGAAAAGGCAGGGGACACTGAATAATCCTTTATGCTTCTGCACATCAGAGACAAAGGGGTATTCAAAAACAAAGACAGAAAAAAACAGCTCTATGGTCTGTGCAGCATACAGATTTATTGGTTTTGCTGACTTGTGTCCAATATAAAAAAAAATATTCTGCATTCTGCCTTTCCAAAAACAAAAGTAAAACAGTGAAATATGTTCAGCCTTGTCAATCACTCAAGAGCACAGTTCAGAATATTTCTTGGCTCCATCCTACTCCCTAACCTTTAAAGCAACACAATGCAGTTCTTTTATCTTAAAATAACGGCTTCAAACTCATTTTGGATGCTATACTGATTGATAATACCGATGATGAAGACTCTGACATTGCCAATGCGCGTCTGCAATGCTTGATATTGCACTAGATAACACTGTTGATCGGTTAGGATCATGGCCCTTCTAGTTGGTTTTTGACTAACTGGGCACTGTCTCTGCGCTAATATTGACACCAAGGGCCACAGATATCAATCCTTCCATGGCGTTTTTTAAAAAGGACTGTCCATTTCTTTTATGTGTCTTAAACAGTCTTTTCAGTAAAGACATAGAATGCATACAATATCATATATAATATACAAACAAACAAACAAACAAACACATTACCAAAATGAAAGACACCAAAGTAACATAGGAGATGAAAGGTGATAAAAGATAAGACTGGTGCACCTTCAGGTTGCCCGCTGCAGTGAGCACAGACTTGACGGCCCTCATGCCGTAGTCGTAGTGGTGCTGGGAGGAGAGCTGCTCGGAGCACAGGCGGTACGTGGCCACAATCTTCACCGAGAGCGGCCGCGCCCGCACGAAGCCGCACGAGTACAGCACGATCTCGGCGATGAGAGCATAGTCCGGCACCATCATGGCCACCGTACGGAACAGGGCCTAACGGGAAAACAGGGGGGAAAGGAGCAAAACAGAATAAAAAAGTAATGACCACAACAAATTATTTGCTTTATCTCACTGGACTATGGAATGATTTCTAATTCTTATTTCACTTTTCTACTATACAACACATATTGCCCAAAATAAGGTAGAGGTAATGTTTCACTCCATGACAAATAAATAACTCCACCATCTTTATGATGCAAATGATGATGACTGGATGGAAAATGATCAGGTAAGAGTATATGGCAAGGGCTTTGTGGTCACGACCTTCAGGTTATCAGGCAGCTCAGAGCGTCCAGCATAGCCAGGGTTCATGGTGATGAAGACAGCGCAGGTGGGGTTGAGCCTCAGTTCCGTGCCTTCGAACAGCAGTATCTCAGCATTGGCACAAATGCCTGCAGGTCAGGAGAGAGAGACAGAGAGAGAGAGAGAGAGAGAGAGAGAGAGAGACAGAGAGAGAGAGAGGTCTGGTCACCCAGCTGACCTCTTATAGCAGCAAGTGCTATTAGCACAAATAAACCTTCCTATCTTTGAGAAGGGTAAATGACTGCATCCTTTAGAGATAGATTGGTAGATTGGTTGAAACTAGAGGGGTGAGTCTCCTTTCCTTTCCCCTCTTCTTCCATTCTATACCTGCAGAGAGCCTTTTCAGGTGGCACACAAAGCAAGTCCATTATTACATTCAGAAGGTGAGAAACAGAAGCCGCATGCGGATGGAAAAATCAATGTCTCCCACATGTGCAGCATTGCTTACCTAGTTGTTTCGTGCCCTTCAGTAGTGAGCTATAAAAGCCTGTCTGGAGTTCTTTTTTCCTCTCTCTCTAAATCACAGTTATTTATTTTATTTCAGGCTAAATGCCCTTTAGATCCCTTTACCCCTTTGCACAGTATATCCGTCTCTCCATCCAGCACACTGCTTTCTTTGTTCGTTTATTTGTTTGTGTGCGTGTTTATTTACAGCAATATCCATTTAAGACAAGCGGTCCGGGAGGTCAACTGAGGTGGCCTGCTGAGTAACCCTCACCTCTCTGAATGGTCAGGATCTGCTGGGCCACCACGGACAGCACCTCCAGGTCGATGCGGTTGAACTCGTCAAAGCAGGCCCAGGCACCACAGGAGAGCAGGCCCTGCCAGACAAATCAAAGCATGGCTACAATGGAATCATATGCTCTTAATGGAAATGCCAAGCCTCACGGAAACTGTCATGCAACTCATCACAACTTTTAAACAAGGAGCCTTAAGCACAATACTTCAAAACCAATGGCGAGGAAACAAGTCATAATTGAAAAATGTGTTTATTGCATTTAAATTGCTTAAGTGCTCCAGGGGAGCAAAGTGCTTTAGCAATATATAATCATATTTGTTGATGGTAATAAATTCATAAATGCATTCTGAAATCAGGATTATCTGGTGTATGAGTAAAAGGATGGGCCCTTGAGTGCAATTTACATCTCTAATGACTGGCCACTAATTTGAATGACAGCCACTTTGCCTCCAGGTTTCATTAGCCTTTTTCTCTAATCAATCTTTCCGGCTAAAAAGAATGGAAAGCATCTTATTGCACTAGAAAGGAGCCAGTTTCAAAACTGAACACGGGTAACATTCTATCACCAAGGTAACTAGTAGTTATCGTTTCTTAGAACCACTGCACTCCCACTATATTCGCCTTGCTAGTACAACATGATACCCTACTCTCAAGACTACAGTCACCCACTTCTGTATTTGACCTGGGGGGTACGCGGTTTAGTGACAAACCTTACGTTAACTCACAGTAAGGGGTAAACCTCCTAATAGAAGAGCTGTATTGCTTCATTCTCCTAACAAAACAATGCCATAGGGCTCTTATTGTCATTATTAATCACTTACTCTCGAGTTAATTTACCCAGGTCACTAAACCACATACATGGAATATGCCCCTGGCTGCGCAGATCAGTTACATTAAAAAAAAGTGACAGTTTAGTTGAATATAGAAACATTTGCTGAGACATTTCCTTTTTCAGCCTCATCAGGACCCAAGAGAAGCCTACCTTGAAGAACTTGCCAAGAGCAATGTAATCTAAGCCATCGGAGCAGTTGAAGACAACGCACTGTTTGGCGACGGCTTTGGCCAAGTCCTTGGTGGTCTCAGTCTTCCCAGTACCGGCTGGACCCTCAGGAGCACCTCCCAGGTGCAGATGCAGGGCCCCAAATAGAGTTCTGGCAGCAGAGGTCCAAACAGGACAGTACACTCAATAGCAGACAAAACAAACACATTTCTCTACCATAAACAGTGTGGTCATTTTCTGTTTTGCTTTGTTTCTGTCTGGTTTCTGTCATGAGTCTTCGCCACGATGGCATACTATTTGGAAATGACATGCTTTTAACACTAGATGCACCATCATTTCATAACTGCTAGAACTACTGTAAAAGTCACTTTGATCACACACTGACCCTCACGGCAGTTATAGTGTTAAACCAGAAAAACGGATTCATTTTTTCACCTGTAGCAGCGGTCAGTCAGAGGGGTAATGACCAGACGAGGGGTATTTCCGAGGTACTCATAGCCGTAGGCCAAACCAGCATTAATCATTTTGGTTTGAAGCTGTTCTTCCTAAGATATGGGCATTACAACCTTATTTAGAATCAACACACAACCAGCCACATAATATTTCTTGAAAGTATTACCAGTGAAATATTACTCTGGAACATTAACAGTCATCTATATGCTTCCACACAGCTATCAGCTCTCCTTTCATTCAACTCATTCCCAGCATGCCACCTAAATCATGACCCCCTCGGTGACTCACGATCCAATAGTAGCGCAGCTGGCTGAGCCACTCAAAGTCGGTCTCCTCGGTAACGTTCTTGGCGACCAAGGAGGCCAGGACGTCTCGGGCGTGGACGTCCTGCACCACCAGGGCGCCCAGCGTGACGCGGTTCTGCTTGGACAGCTTCCCCCGTACCAGGGTGACGATGTCGTCGATCTGCCGGTTGTTCTGCTGCAGGTACTCCTCCAGATACTGGAGCAGAGCAGAGGGGTCAGCGGGTCACTAACACTGAGAGCATCTACTGCTACCAGCAGCATCTGCTACTGCTGACGGCGCGAGGTTGGTGGCACAGGGTTAGAAGTGTGACCATTCAAACAAGCCGTTAATTAATAAAAGGCAGGATGCAAGCCAGCTGATTATGAAAAGTCAAATTAAATTACACTCATATATTCTTATATCTCTGAGCTATAAGTGTGACTGGGACATGTACTGTGCTTCAGGATACTGAAATGACAGCACTAAACTGTTCAGCGTTTAGAGAGAGATTCAGCTAATACAGCACGAAAGCCTAGATTTTTGGAGATGAACACAGAGTGAAAAATACAGTTAACATGTCTGTAAATTTGAGATGCTTGTGTGGAATGGGTATGCAAAGGCATTAGCTGCAATAGGCTGAAAACACACACACACACACACACACACACACACATACAAACACACACAAAATAATGGCTTTAGCTATGCTAGTATCAACACCTACTGTACCTGAGGCCCTTTTACGATAGCTTCGTGGATGTCTTTGGTCCAGTACACTTGGGAGACACACAGAACTGTCTGGCCAGGCCATTCTCGCACCCACTTGATTCGGGGATCCTTGGGATAAGCTTCTATAGCCTCACCAATCACCTAGGGGTCACAATATGTGTTATACATCTTTGAATGCAAATAATAGAACATGGATTTGAAGGCAAATACAAATGTTTTTGCATGTGTATGCATGTACAGTGTGTATATAGTGTGCGTGTGTGTGTGTGTGTGTGTGTGTGTTGTGGGTGTGTGTGTGTGTGTGTTGTGGGTGTGTGTGTGTGTGTGTGTTGTGGGTGTGTGTGTGTGTTGTGGGTGTGGGTGTGTGTGTGTGTGTGTGTGTGTGTGTGTGTGTGTGTGTGTGTGTGTGTGTGTGTGTGTGTGTGTGTGTGTGTGTGTGTGTGTGTGTGTGTGTGTGTGTGTGTTGTGGGTGTGTGTGTGTGTGTGTGTGTGTGTGTGCAGCACCTTGCGCAGAGAGGCCAGCATGCCGGTCTCCAGCTCCAGCAGCCACTTCTCCACCTGGCCGCGGGCCTTGGACGTGGAGATGGTCTCCAGCAGCTCCACCAGCTCGCCCTCGCTGCTCTTCATGTGCGTGATGTCCAGCACATCGGTGAAGACCACACTGGCGATGCCCTCGAAGCACTTCTTCAGGTGGGGCTGCACTCTGCCAGCAGGGGTCACACAGGTATATTATTAAAGGTGTGTGTGCCAGTCTATGCCCTGGTCCCTGTAAGGGTTAATGTATGGATAATGGTGTGTGTGCCAGTCTATGCCCTGAATTTATGGATAATGGTATGTGTGCCAGTCTATGCCCTGGTCCCTGTAAGGGTTAAAATGCTACTTGAGGGGCATGCAGTGGCCTGGTTGCTTTGTGGAAAATAAGGCAAACTTGTTTGCTTGCCAACAATAAAAACATGCCGCGGCTCTCTTTAAGTAGGGCACATGTGTGCACAACACATTCCTATTCCCTTTATTCCTGTTTAGCCCAGCCTCGTCCCATGGTATAATGGGGACGACTGACCCTTGGCTACAACAGCGCGTTGTGCCAAACACCACTTTAAAACTTCGGGAATTCAGCCCTCTCAGAGAAATCGGTAGCCTCATGGGAGTGAAAGCGAGAGAGAGAATAGAAGAGAGAAAAAGTAGAGAGTGGAAGAGAGAGAACAAGAGATAGAGAGAGAGAGAGAGAAAGAGAGAGAAGAAGGGCGCTGAGTGGAAGCTGAAGTCCCTTTGTCTGCAAAGACATTCATTATTAAACAAATACCTTGGGTGGAATAAGACAAGGCTTGCTTATCAGCCCTTGCCCTGCTTAGGGGAGCCTCAACGGTGGAAGTAGGCCACAATGTTGTAAGGAGAAAAAAATATTAAAAAACGCTATAATTAAATTCCCACAGTAAGTACAGGATTTTTCAGGTCTCAAAATGAGATTTTCAAAGTCAGACACAGCCAAATTGCTTTTCATGTATATTTTCTTTTCTATTCTGCTCTCACTTTCTCTCTCTCTCTATCCCTCTCTCTGTTTTTAGAGACTTCACCACATGTATAGAGGATGTTGAATGGAGATTAGGCCAGTATTGGACTGTGTGCACTAAGTTAGTCACCTTGAATACAGCAGACAGAAAAGGCTTTAAATGATATTTGAATACATGAATGCGCAATGGCAATGTCAGGCAAAGGAGAAGGCAGCGGTTAAATGAATTCACTCCACACTGATCTGGACACATTTGAGATCTCTCTGAAACAGCCTGTTGCAAAAGCCCCTTGTGTGTTTGATTCAAAAATCTTAAATTTGTGCGTGAAGAAGCAACCTGCTGCAACAGTACTGGGGTGTTGCCAAGACGAGGTGCACACAGCTTGTGATCCATTGTATGTCTATATACAAAAGGAATATAATGTGAACACCCAGGGGACAGCTTGTGATCCATTGTATGTCTATATACAAAAGGAATATAATGTGAACACCCAGGGGGGAAACAGACACAGAGCACTGCCAAAAACTATCACTCTTTGGACACACTTTACACCCCCTTTTGCTTTTCACAACATATGTATTTCTGTCCATTTATATGCGATATGTGAGACCACTTAGTATCTACAACGTGAACATCTCACATTAGATTACATCTAGAGATACGATCCAAATTAATTCCATAAATGCTACCAGTTTCATGGAACCTAGATTTCAGCTGTATGTAATGCAGATGCCTTAAATCCCTGAGTTCATCTTCACTGTAGAATATGACTATATTTTGTTATGCATTTGTACCTGGTAGGGTCCTTGGTGTATGTATGTGTACCTGGTAGGGTCCTTGGTGTATGCACTTGTACCTGGTAGGGTCCTTGGTGTAAGCATTTGTACCTGGTAGGGTCCTTGGTTTCAGATAGGATCTCCAGGAGTTCGTCGTTAGAGAGGAAGAAGAATCTTGGGAAATAAAGACGTTTTTTCTCCAAGTACTCGTTGAGACCTTTCAAGATCAGCTCAAGGAACTCATTGGATTTCTTTAATTTGTCCACCATCTTATCAATAGCGACCACAGCCAGCACATGCTTGTCCTGTCATATGAAAAACAAACAATGCACAAAATTGGTGCTGGTTCTACGTACAGTGCTGGTTCTACATGCAGTGCTGGTTCTACATACAGTGCTGGTTCTACATACAGTAGAGCCTTTATCACAGAACGACCCCATTTCTGACAGTTCTGACGGTTCTAAAGTATGCCAATGCTTCCCCATAGAAAATGCTTTTACTAACTCTGATATATCATTATTTTTTTTTTACTTGAAAAGTTGCACAAAGAAAGACTTTCATACAAAAGGATGAAAAATCCTGCACTATACGGATGATGCTGAAGTGTCTACCCACTACAAACAGGAACATTTTTCAGAAGAACCTTGACCATGAACTTTGGTTACTTCAAAGGTTGTTTCAAAGAACTCTATCCTCCATCTGACACCATAACACCATTTAAAAAGACCCCACCACTCACCCACCCCCCCTTCAAACAGCAAGCCCCCCGGACGCAGATGCTGCCCACCGAGTCTATAAGGAGATAATAATTGCTTCTTCCCCCTCCTCTGATTGCTATTGATTTTCTATTACCTGTGGTGAGTGGAGCTGACGAACGGGCTCGAGATTGAGCTTTAACTATCATGGTCAAAAAAAAAAAAGAACGATAGAGAAGAGAGAAAAGAGGAGGGGGAGAAGGAAAAAAAACACACTCGTGGTACATCTCAAAGTGGGGTAATGAAGGGATGATAATCAGCGGAGCACACACACACCAAGCCCTCTTCAAATCATCGTTTTTTTAAAAGCATGAAAAGGAGCCATTGGCTGGCTCTAATGAAAGTG
>NW_027468718.1:44473742-44486242 GCF_046254945.1 Alosa pseudoharengus | reverse complement strand
TAGGGTAAAGTTCTATGTGGACACAGTGTGGTTGTCGTCTAACCTTGAGACCCTTCTGGTACTGCTCAGTCTTCTCAAGGACGATTTTCTGGTGCTCCTCGAAAATGGACGGCATGCGTGACTGCCACTGAAAGGGCTGTCTGTTGAGGCGTATGTCCAGTGGTGAAAACGTCACATAGTCCATCAGGAAGCACAGCCGGGTTTTGGATTCTACTAGTTTGCTCTCCAGCACAGGAATGTCTTTTGATTCCACGGTCTTGACATACGCCTAAAAATACATGCATGACAGGCTGATAAGGTTTTTTTTTTCTAATGCCACATATCTTTTTTATGACTGTTCACAAAACAAAAACATCAAGGAACAGCCATCACTGTGATAAAGGAGACCTCCTTTTCACCTTAATGTCTTATGTTTTAAGCCCGTTAAAATACTGCCTTGTGCAATACCCAGAATTTGCAACCACACTCACATTCCCTCATGATTCAGGTGTTCAGGTGTTTCATTGTAGTGCTGTGTATGTGTTTATGTTTTGTGTGCTACGGGATATTCAAGTGTGTGGGGTTAACGTCTGAGAGAGGAGTCTTAAGAGAGGTCTTGAGTCTGAGAGAGCCAACTTGCTGTGTGGTTGAGTACGGAGTATTTAATGATTTTCGCTAGTGAATTTAGAAACCTGTTGGTTGATTTTGTTTTGTTTCTTTTTTGTCAAATCATTTGCTTTGCTGTGTTTGCTATTTGTAAGAGCACTCCTTTTTCCTGCACTGTAAAAACTGCACTCTATACCAAAATCCATGTTTGCTTGCTGCGTCACCACCCCATCACCACTTCACCTCTGTGAGTCCTAGCCGCTCATCCTGTGTGTGGGTATGGGCCGCAAGGGCCCTAATTTCACAATCACACATTCAGTTCGACGTTATTCAGACACCTTCAGACGGTGTTCACATCAGTCTAGATCATTTCCACTGGAGAACTTCTACCAGACGCAGCCTGCCAATCCTGTGCTGCTGGCGGCGGCATCATGTCTCAATTACAACAAAACTCACCTTCAACTCCATCAGCTCCTGTGTGCTCGGGGGCGTGCTCAGGGCCTTCTCTGCGATCTTCTCAAATTCAGCACACAGCCTGCGGCCACACACACACACACAGCAGATCAGTGGGTCTTCACAAACAGATAATTGGAACAGATCTGAGCAATGCTAGATAAGAGTATACAGTTATGGCTGCTGGCTGCCTCTGTTTAGCAGAGCAAAGTCCCTGACAGGAGCCTGTGAGAGTCAGGAGCTGTGCAGGAGCTGTGCAGGAGTTGCAGTGGCTCGCTCACTTGGTGTTGAGTTCCTGGTGTTCCTCCAGCATGCGGTTGGTGAGCTTCTGACACAGAGTCTGAGCCTGCTTCACCAGAGCGTGGATCAGCTCGGTGCAGTGCACCTCGAACATACCCAGACGCACCACCTGAAGAGCAGGTGAAGAGCAATGTGAAGATGATAAGAGACTGAACTGAACAGAACTGAACAGAACTGGACTAGACTGGACTGGACTGCACTGGACCAGACTGGACTGGACTGGACTGGACTGGACTAGACTGGACTGGACTAGACTAGACTGAACAGAACTGGACTGGACTGGACTGGACTGGACTGGACTAGACTGGACTGGACTGGACTGGACTAGACTAGACTAGACTAGACTAGACTGGACTGGACTGGACTGGACTGGACTGGATGAAACGAAACAGAACTGAAAGTAACTGCAAATTAGACAAAATGACAAAAGCAAATGCATAAATTGAATGACAAAAGCATTTGTAACCACAGGGCAAACACACAGATGGGCCTGTTGTGCAGCCAGACTGCATATGTGCAAAGCGCACCTTGATGGAGTTGTACTTGATGTCGTCGGCGATCTGCTGGTAGCGCGTGACCTCCATCATCATCTCCTGGAAGGAGTGCTTGTCGCGCAGGAACTGCTCCACGTCCTCCTCGGCCTGCTTGGACACCAGCGGCGCATACTTGTCGTAGAGGCGCAGATGCTCCAGCGGGCCGGCGGTCTCCCCGCGCACCACACGCTGCACCAGCTCCCGCTGCGCCGCCACGATCTCCGGCAGGATGACCGGCTTCAGGTTGCCCCCCACCTGAGTCCCCAGCTGGACAGGAGACAGAGGGAGAGGAAGGAGAGAGAAAAGGTGAGTGTGTGTGTGATTGTGTGTGTGTGTGTGTGTGTGTGTGTGTGTTTAAGCAGACTATATTTCTTGTTCAATATTCTCCACATCATCACATACAGTAATTGCAAATTTAACACTGCTTGGCTCAACCATGGAAAAGATATTGCTTGATAGGTCAGCGATGCGGTAACATCACCACCTGATCTCGGTCGACCCAGGTTCCATTCCCGAACCCACAGCGGCGAGTCTGTGTCACTTGGATAAAAAGTCTGTGCTAAATACCAGTCAACTTTTAACTTTAATCAAATATCACTTGCAGGAGCCTCTGTTAAAACTTCCAAATACCTTACAGCATGTAGCTGACAGGTGGGCTAGCTGTAAACAAACACCAACACTGGCAGATTACCCTGCTAATGTCAGATGCAATATGTTTACCAGGAAATGCACAAAAACAGAAACAGAGGCAGAGGGGGACGGGGGGGGGGGGGGGGAAGAGGGGGAGAGAGAGAGAGAGAGGACATTACCCATTCTGAGTAGAGTTTAGTCTCCACGCGCGGCACTAGGGTGACAGATTTCAGCATCATATCAAAGGTATTCAGTAGGATCAGCTCAAAGTCCACAAAGTCTGGTTCAAAGATGATCTTATTCCTGTCCAGGATGAGCTGGAGGATGAAGCCTGGGTGCTCATAGGCCCGTATGGAAGACTGGAGACGAAACAAAAGATGATCAGAAAGGTATCTGAAATGTTCTTTGCAACCATGCAAAGTTCTGTGACCACTAAATACAGTCACAACAAACAAATAAATGCTTCAAGTTGGGGTACTATTAGTCCTGTCCAGATTTATTTTTTCAAGAATGCTTGGTGAACTGGACTATACATTATCTCTAACATACAGCTGTAAAATACAGTATCTATTCACAATTGGGTAATGTAGGTATGTAATAGTTAAAACTCTTTGGGAAGTTTCATGAATCATTGTATAAGATAAGCTGGGCAGTGTTAATTGGCCATGACTAGAGTAAATGACACATAATGAATGATAATAACATAATAAGCAAGGTGGGACGGACAGGGTGCTGGGCGATGAGGTGTGTGTAGTCCTGCATAGACTGGAGCGCCAGGCTCTGGAGATGGGAGGTCATTAGCGTGGCCACACAATTGAAGAAGGATTGTAGCTTGGCAGGGTTGCTGTTGCTAGGAACCAGTTTGCGCTTGTTACCCTGGTAGTAAATCTGCTGGATCTCTGGAAACCACCTGGGGGGGGAAGCAAACAATAAACATGTATTCATTATAGGTAGGTTTACAAGGAATTTACAAGACATTTTCTCGTGACAGTGCTTTTGAATACTGGTGAAGTGCAAAGTTCATTGGCACAATGGTCCTGATACAGCCATGCAACAGAGCTGTGCACAAAGCGTAAATCCTACACATACTGTATGAATGCTGTACCCTACTACACTGCACCCAGCATCTATCATCTGCCTTACAATGTAGTGGTTCACATTAATATTTAAAGAAATATTTCATTTACGGTTATATCAAAAACTACAGAGTATCATCCTCTGTGATCAAGAAAGAGGGTATATAAGAGAAGGCAAGAGAGGCGACCGCTATAAATACATACTTTTTGAGGAGGATATCCTTGGCACTATCAATATGCTTGCTGACTAGTTGCTGGAAAACATGGAGCTCCATAGACTCCTTCCTGTTATGGAACTCTTCCACGTCAACCAAGCGCAGCTGCCTAAACAACAACAATAACAACAACAGCAACTCACCACAAAGTACAACAACATGGGCGACAACAACAGTCCCTTTCTTCTGGCTAAATACTTAACTGGAGTGCCTTTCTATACAGTACTGTTGGAATTCACTGACAGATGCCACACTCGATATGAACTAATGAAGGGGTTGGAGGGGGACTCACTTGAAGGACACATGCCACAGGTCTAACACAGATAACATTGTAGGGTTGATGGCATGCAAACGCTCTGTCATTCTTTTCTTGACCTGCAGAAAGGTTTTATGCCATGGCTTTGGAACCACTTCTATTCTGTGAAACAAAATGAAAAATGCACATTCATTTGACAAATGCCAAATAGGGAACAAACATTTAGTGAAACATTTTTATTTTATGGCAAAGACATCCCTGTAAGATTAAACAGTGGCAGTGCAAGTCACTGAATTGCATCAGAATACTAATGTAAAGTCAGAGTGTTGCTTACTCTTCTCTGTGGGGAGGGAGATCTTTCACTTTCTCATCCGCATTCTCTCTCGGGTCTCTCAGGACAAAATCCACTGCAAAGACAAAAATACTTTTTATACCTTTATTTTGTTGTGCCTATATTTTCATCAACACATTTTATATGTTTGATAAGTTTCAGGGGGGAAAATCAGGCCTTCATTCTGTGAAATTACAAGACTAGTCCCTCTAACTGGTCTCTCTTTTTTAGCTCTTACATGCATTTCAGTATGTATTTAGTCAACTGCTCATAGTAATAATTTCCTGTTTTAGGTCTTGAAAGTGATCTAAAATGCTTATAAACAGCAAACTGAAAACTGAATGCATGAATAAGTAATAAGCAATAGTGAGTGGTTTGCCCTCAACACGATACTGTGTGGTTTGTCCTTAACATGACCTAGTTGTTTCTGCAAAAGTATAGCAGAAGCTTTCAAACAGCTTATAGGTGTGAAACAGTTTCACAAGGCTCTAAAGGACTGGGGGGACTTTTTTGAGCAATGTTGCTGGGCAACCACATAACCAGTTTGATTTATTTTGATTGGATGATCATGATGATTTGTCTACTCATGATTTGGTGGACACAGGCCCTTAAAGTTCTCCAGAAAAGAAAGTGTTTCCCAATATCAATGGGAACATGCCAAAACCACAATGTGGAACATTGCCCAACAACATTGCTCAAAAAGTTTACCCATATCATCAGCTTAACAGAAACCTACATGGAACTGATTTTGTTGCCTACATTTGTAATTTGTGTCTTAACTCACATGTCTACCATGGAACCAACGTGACCTTATGCTAATAGCATGTAATGAGCTGTATATAAAAGAGTGTTCATCCTGACTGTACTTTGGACTGCTCTGATGATGCTGCTTCCCCTGAGCGTGATTAAGCATAGCTTCCAGCCACCGATGCGTGTGTTGCCTCGCCACTGCATAACTTCAATAATCATGGCATAACTAGCTCCTAGCCACCGATGCGTGTGTTGCCTCGCCTTAAATATATTTCCCCACTGCATAACTTCAATAATCATGGCATAACTAGCTCCTAGCCACCGATGCGTGTGTTGCCTCGCCTTAAATATATTTCCCCACTGCATAACTTCAATAATCATGGCATAACTAGCTCCTTCACATGTTCAACAGGAAGCCATTTTATAGCATCATTGCATTACAAGTCATTATGCCACATTCCTCACATCATGTCCATGACAAATGGCAATGAAAGAGTTTCACCTATGGCTTTCTTCACACTCATCAGATAGTCCTCCTTCATCTCATCTGACAGCTGCTCGATGGTTGTCGTCAGCCTTTTTAGGTGCAAAGGAACTAAACTCAGAACATTCTCTAACCAGGAATCCTCCATGGCTGCCACGTGTTCGGTGTCAATTCCATTCCGTATGTAGTAATAATATCTCTACAGGGCAAAATTAATCATGTGAGGTGTAAGATTATCTGTTTGAAATTCACTTGACTTAGTTATTCTATTCTTAGTTAAGAAAGTATTTTATGCCTGAATCATAGCTGTGAATATCAACACAAGTTTGTGTATCAAGTTCTGAGATATACTTCCATACCAGAATGTCTTTTTCTGTGGCCGTAGGGGATCCACTCCTGGGAGGAGACGTCTCCTCCATAAAGGACCTCCCAGCAGCCGTGTCCTGTTGCCTAATACAGTCATATAGAACATTATAAAGAAAACGGACATTTTGATCATGAATAATCTAATTGGGGCAGTGGTGGCGTAGGGGCTAAGGAGCTGGGCTAGCATGCAGTGGCCTGGAAAGTTGTGAGTTCAATTTCCAGCTTCCACCCTTGAGCTCTTGAGCAAGGCACTTAACCCCATGCTAATGACAATGTACTGTAGTTGTACTCTAGTCCCTTGTAATAGAATTGACTGTAAGTCACTTTGGATTAGTGTCTGCTAAATTAATACATGTAAATGTAATTGAGAGTGGCACAAATAGCATAACTCTTAAAATAAGAAATAAAAGTCACCAAAGATTTGATAGAAAATTAAAACGTTTCTGGTTCTGAATACACTATGCAGTTACAAATGCAGTGTGGTTTCAGTGTTGGATCTGCTACTGTACTACTGTAAGAAAATAATCTGCTATATTGCATAATGCAATTTGCAATATTATGCTAAATCAAGACAAGCTTTCAGAAGTGCTAAGAAAATATTAATCTGGCTGTCCATCTTAGTAAATGCCAATGATAACGGATGCTCACATGATAATGCTGACCAGAGCACTGCGAAACTGCTCACGGTCTTTTTTAGGCTGAGCATGGCTGCTCAGGCGAACTTTAGATGGTTTAGCTGAAACTCCAGTCTTGGACTGTGGATCTTCAAGGCTCATATTATTCCTTTTGGACTCCCCTCCCAGTGTGTGTCCTGACAAAAGTAAAGAACAATGAAAGAATTAAAAGACTTGCAACTGACTACATATTGCTCTCATAGTTGAACTGAACCCTTGCAATTACCCAAAACCCCATAAAACAAAATGATCTTAACATTGCCATTGTGGCTTTAAGAAGGATGTGATCATAACATATATCACAGTTATATGTTATAATATATAGCCTGTTGAGGGAAAAAACTTTGCCTTTAAAGTTATCTGTTTGATTTCATGCTCTAAATCTATTTTGCTAACAGATTAGGCCTATATCCAGAACGTCCATAACCCAAAAAGCCACTCACTGGAAAGTCTTGTTGAAGTGCCAAATCCAACAGAATCTCCTCTGTGTGGTACTTGCAAAACAAAGGATGGGGCAGTCTCCTGCCATAGTGGTTTGGTGCGACCCTTTAAAAAAGTTATGATGAATTGTTTGAGTTGCAATTGCAACAATGTATCGGAATCACTGCATAACAAATTCAAACTCATAACGACTGTGCTGTCTGTGCAACAGAGCGTAGAGGGGACAATACTTTACTCAACACGAAACATCAACGAAGAAGACAACATAACCATCACTCTAATCTGATGTTAACTGTTACAACCTAAACCTACAACCTATACCTAGGAGTTTAGGTAGAAACCTACCTGTGGAAGCTGCGGCAAGAGTCTCTCAGAATTTACCAGTGTGGTGTTCTTTACTTTCTGCAAAACGAATGCAGAGTTGGCGTTGGCTTACTATCGTTAACGTTAGTGATGGATGTTAATAAATTCCATATCTCGGGTTCGCATAAGCAGGAAACATATGAAAGTGACAGTAGAAGTAACATCACTGTGTACATTAATTAATCACCTGATACATTTATTAAGTTATTCTCCCTAGCACCATACGTTGACTTACTTCAGTTTCCATGTTGCAGGTCAATTCCGTAGGACCATTAACGTTAACGTTAGACATTCAAAATTCAACCATAACAACGTAACGTTAACATTATGTCCTTGTGAGGTTATAAATGATATACACTTCGAGCAATGTACAAACAAATAGATTATTTCACAAAATAAATCTATTGCATGTATACATAATTACTTAAACATAACTTCTCAAATTAGCTAACATGCTAACAAGCAACTAAGTACGAAAGCTGCTTGTTGTCAAAACTGTTGCCAACCGGTAACTAAGGAAGCCACGGCGACTGTCAGTGTGTTCTTGTAGCGCGCTGGGAGGACTGCGCTGCGTTTTTTACAGTCTTTGGTTACATGGTTATGAATTTGCAATGTAATGGTATTTGCATTAAATACGTGAAATGCATATTATATATTTCACCCATGTTAATGTCAGACCAATTAGTTAGATGTCCTTTGCATTCCGTAAATTCAAATGAACCAACGGACATTCCATCCTTCTGCGGGAATATTTTGGGGCGTGCTCTTTGGCGGTGTCAGGTAAAACAGACGGGTCTGGACAGATCAATGCGGAAGTTATCTTTACAGCCAGGGATAATCAGCTCTCTCTCACTTCAACGAAGAAGACACCATTTTCGCGAAATATTGAACACAGCACGAATAGCCAACTATGAGATATATCCCAGCACTGATCAACGAGACCGAGAACTTTACAACATGCGAAGGCGAGACGCAGGTCTGAGGGAGCGCGAGTACGCGGTACCTCTGAATCCTAGGTATATGGACATTACCCAAAAGATTCAGGATCCCACCCTCAGCACAAAGAGTATGCATCAAGACGATTTGAGTCAGTCTTCTGGGACTGAGACTAACGCTGCTCCATCAACCACTGAGCAATTTAGTGTAAAGGATGTCAATCGCATTTTGATGGAATTCCTCATGTATCTGGTGAGAGTACTCATTGTATGTTACCCAGTTTACTTGACGGGCTACTTTGGACTAAGCATCAGCTGGGTTTTGCTTAGCCTATTATTGTGGACAAAGTGGAGGAACAACCGAAAATGGAAGGAGATGCGCTTAGACACTGCTGTGGGCTTTTTGGAGAATGAAGAACAAGTGATCAACAAAGAAGTGAAGGCCCTCAACAATCCTGCATGGGTAAGAAGACCTGATGTCCACATAATTGTCTCACCGTTCCATTTCATTTCCTAGAGTAAGGCCTGTTGACGTAACTTCACTTGAAGGAGTGGGCCTAGCTAGCTCTCAAATCCTCTGGGCCATTCATAAAATGTATTTGTGTGTGTGTGTGAGTACTAAATTTGAGTGTCAAAGACCATGTGTTCACGGCCTAATGTGTTTAGCTGCCATTTTCTGACTACAGGCTAGCCTGGTGGAAGCTTTAACTGCTGGTCTATCCCTTTGCCGTAACTGTTACTTTAATTGCTTTGGAGTCTTCAATTCAGGCATAATATAATACCTGTGTGCATTCTTCAAGCATGAAAATGTCAGGGTGTGGCTACTTGTGTTACTTGGAAACCTTATAGCCTACTCAGTGAAAACATGCAAAGTTACCTGTCTTAATAACAAAAGCCTGAATGCTGCAGGAAGAGTTTTACCTTGGTTTGATAAAAGCAGAGGTTTGCCTATTGGCCTGTGAGGTTATCAGCAAACCATAGCACTCTGTCCTTGAGTACTATAGCTTCAATTTGAAGTCATTAGTCTGTTTGCTGTGGTACTTTACACTTCAATCACAAAAGGCTGACACACCTTTTTGCTGAGGCAAGAGGCAGTGACTGTTTTCAGAAGGCTTTTGCTGTCAAACGTCAAATCCTTAGTTTGGCTATGGAAAAGAGAGAGGGCCTATATCTCAAAGAGGATCACATCAGTAGTCATAGCTTCTATGTCAAACAGATTCTGTTTTCATGTTTGCCATTTACTGTCCATAACCAAACCTAGCAGTTAGCCTACATCAGTTTCTCAAACTTTTTCTGTCATTCCCCACTTTGGAGGTGGGGAATTTTCAAGCCCCACCTGACCCCATCAACCCGGCAAAATGGAAACGTTCAAATATTTATTTTGCATTTTGATTCCACGTTACATTTCCCGTCCTGGTCTGCTAGATCAGATGTTATTTTAATTCATATGTCTGTCTGCTGGATCAGATGTTATTTTAATTCATATGTCGGTCTGTTTATTTTAATTCATATGTCGGTCTGTTTATGACTCCTATGTTTGTGTGTGGCTATTTGTTTCGAAATTTCCTTGTCAGAAAAGAATGGCATTTTTAAAGATAGGCACACAAAAACCACTGGCGGACATATTACATTCCCTCTAGTTCCGTCCCTATGGTGCATTGTCACCATAGGCGTCAGTTTGTGGGGATGTGTACCAACCACTTTTTGTCATGATTACTTTTTGAAACCCCTCGGTTAAACTAAATTAATGAAAAGAATTCCAGACAATCATATCTACACAAATAGGAATTTCTACTGGCATGCAGAAAGTGCTCAAGCAAATCTACAACACGCTGGTCTTATGGTTGTTGGCTTCTGGTAGTAGCTTGCTAATTCACTTATGGTTATGGATATAAGGAACACTCCAAAAACGAAAGGATTATGACAATGATGCACATGGATAGTAGAGGAGGACTCTCCTGTTGTCAGCAGATGAGAAGGACCTGGGTGTGTCACTGACGTGGCTGCCTCATCTAGGCTCAGGTTGGTGAAGGAGGGTGCTTCATAGTTGAGCACAGTGATAGATGCTTATGTGAGAAGGCACACCATTTATGAAAGCAAGAATTTCTCTGGCAGATCTTTACAAAATGTGACAGCTGTGACACCAATACACACCTGGCTCTCACACACCCAAGCACATCAGTGTGTGCGATGGCCCATTTTGAGAACCACTGCCTCCAATCACTGTCTTGGTCGGATACACAGGGGTGCCGTGGGGGAGCACTGACAGAGGGCCCCCCAGATAGCCCAGACTTATTGTCTGTTAGGACCCACATGTTCTAGCAGCGCCCCTGCGGATACATGTCCAGATTTTTAACTGTATTATATGATGTCCACACGAGATTTATAAAAACATATCAAAGTGTTTTTTTCTAGTGTTTGGGTAACCTATGGTCATGTCCTTTTAGTTAGACTAGCCTAAATGTTTTCATGCTAATGGCGGTAATGTTCAGGAGTCAAACAACAGATCATTCATGTGTGTTTTAGGCATAGAGTAAGCCCTATTCTCTGACTGAAAGTGTGCAGAAATTGTGCCTTTACTTAACAGTATTTACGTTTCCCAGGGGTAACACCCCTGCATCCCCGCAAATTTTCGGGCTTAGCCTCGAATGTTTTCAAGGCCAGCCTGAGCGCACCTTGAGCTTTAATTTCAATAGGCCACTCATCTTGTTCCTTAGCCCCTCTGGTCTGGTATCGTTGATGATCGGCACTGTGTTGCATTGGTTATATATCCTGCAGTATAGCTTGGAATCGCTTGGAATGTTTTAAAGACATATTGCAAATGAATTGCATATTGTAGCCTTGCCAAAAGTGAAAAAAAAAACACTTAAGTTGATGGTTATTGTCCCTATCACTTTTCAAAACAAACTGACGTCAATGATTGGCACTCCAGACATTTAATGGGCCTAAAATCTGTCTGTCTAGCAGCCATTAAACTAGACTTAGGTTGAAGTTTGCAGAAGGGGTTCATTAGTGGCAATACCATGTTGCTCAGTTACAGGACACGCAATCAGGCACATAAACAATGTTACTCACCACCCATACTCACATATTTATTTAGGCTAATGCTAAGACATCATATGATCGTTGTGGGTGAGCATCTGGCTTTATCACACTGGAGGTGAAATCCTTTCATGCGTAGGGTGCAGTGTAAGCAAATATTCTGGCTCCTAAAATTTGCAAATCAGAAGTACCACTAATGTAACCTCAGACAGAGGTGCATACATGTGCCTACTGGTTGGTGTGACAAAATGCATAACAGAAGCCTGGTATTATATACCGGTATAGATAAATGCAATAATATATAGTAAATCTGAAGTTCGTCTTAGTATTCACAATACATTGTGGAGTTAAATAATGACTGATGAGTAGTCTCTCTCTCTTTCCATCTCTCTCATTCCTTTTCTCTTTCTGTCTCAGATTAATTTCACAGATATTGAGAATGCTCACTGGATTAACAAGGTAACACCCTGCCTATATTTAAAATGCACATTTGATCCAGCATTTTGGTAGTTGTTTGCTGAATGGCATTTTGTGTTTTTTTCTTTTAGGTTCTTCAGCAAGCATGGCCATTTTTTGGCATGTTTATGGAGAAACTTCTCAAAGGGAGCATTCAGTCAACCGTCCGAATGTCAAGTCCACATCTTAAAACCTTCTCCTTCACTAAGGTCCATTTTGGGCAAAGGGTAAGATGAAAGATGAAAAGCTAAAGGTCAAAGATCAGCATCATGTTAAACTGTGTATTGTGATGCTAGACATAGTTGATCCCAGTATCAGGTGCGTGTGGTAATGAAAGCCTTCATTCATAACAATTCATTACACCCACATTGCTCTTTATATTATATTATTCAGAATTGGTTTTTGGGAATGAAATGATGATTGTTTGTCTTCCAGCCTCCTAGGATCACTGGTGTGAGGGTTTACACACATGAGGTGGACAAGAGAGAGGTCATTCTGGACCTCAACATTGTGTATGCCATTTACAGTACATATCCTTATGTGTAAAAAAATAATGCATGGAGGACAAATCTGAAGTCATCAGATCTAAATTTAGCTTCTGCATGATAAC
>NW_027468718.1:44376242-44468742 GCF_046254945.1 Alosa pseudoharengus | reverse complement strand
TATAGATATAGACCCATCTTACCTTACCTGAAGCAGGTGATTGCCCTTATTTTACTGCACTGGAATGTGAACTCAAAGCAGCTTCGAAATGAATGCCAGCAGGCAATCCAGAACATTCCACTGTTAAAGACATCATCATTGTCTTTTCACCCCTCTTGCTCCAGTCACATGAGCAGTCAACTACTTAGTTGACTGTGACATACACTTTCAAAATACCACAGCAGTTTTAAAAATGCCATACATTATAAATAACTCCAGACATGTGGGTTAAACAATGACTTTGAAAGTTGCTAGGTTTCTTTAGCAGTCTCAGTAGAAGGTGTTAATGCCACATTTGCCCTTCCCAATAGCTAACAAAAAGGAAGACACATCCAAACTCCTATGTGGAATTATCAATTGACAAGAAGACAAAGAAAAGCAAGGTTTGTTAAAAAACACACAAATTTGTGTAAACTGAGTTGTACTATAGTCCCTACAGTATATATGTGTGTAATAAATGCCTATTGTCTCATCAATGTTAGGTTGTGCATGCAACCAAAGACCCAGTATGGGAGGAGGGGTTCACATTCTTTGTGCACAATGTGGACAACCAAGTGCTCACTGTCCAGGTATACCATCAATTACACTCTGCATAATACACGCTCTATCACCATAACAAAGTATATCTCTCCTCCCTCCTGCAATAAGGAATGAAGCCTCTTGGTTTGCTGTTCTGTGACACAGCCCTCACTAGTGCTCATTTGCGTTGGTGTTTGGTGCCTCCAGGTGAAGGAGCCTGAGAGTAAGTCCGTACTGGGCGCAGTCTCGCTGCCTCTGACCCGTCTGATGAACACGTCGGACCTGATCCTGGACCAGCGCTTCCAGCTGACTCGCTCTGGGACCAACAGCTTCCTCAAGATGAAGGCCACACTCAGGGTGAGTGAGCGCACCAACCACCACGTGCTGTTGAGGTTTCAAAACTTAACTTAGTAGGGTTGGCTTTCCTAGAGAAAGAGACTACTGTGAAGATTAATATTTGGATTGTGTATTTTCTTTTGTAATTTTTACCACATTTAAGATTATCTTGATGCTCTGTTACAGGTGTATATTTTCAGTTGCAACATTTAACATTGTTGTTAAAAAATGACAGGTCTGTGTGTTTACAGTACTGTATGTGAATACCTAAATAGTGAGACCCATACTGCTACTTTATGACATTTATTGACCGACACATAACATTCCTTTTCGGGTGCATTAAATTAGTGCTAGTACAGGAACTGGGCTAGCATGCAGTAGCCAGAGAAGTTCAATTCCCAGCTTCCACCGTTGTGCCCTTAAGCAAGGCACTCAACCCCAAGTTGCTCCGGGGACAATGTAATCCTTTGTAATATAATTGAGATATGTATGTCACTTTGGATAAAAAAAAAAGTGTCTGCTAAATGAACTAGAAAATGCAATTCCAGGGAATTACCATTGCATGTAAATGCAAAAAAGCTGCTGTGTATAACATTAAATTACTTACAGTATGATTATTCAGATTACATAGACGTGTCCAGTATTCTTGAAAACAACTTCCTTGATTAGATGTTAGCTTAGAGTAGGCTATATGACAGTCAGTAAAAATAAATTGTTCATTCAATATTGATCAACATTCTTTGTTTTAATACAGCAGAATGATACTCAGAATACACTAATGAACACTTAACAACCAATGTAAGCTTGAAGTAAAAAAAAAAATCACAATTGTGTGTGTGTATTTATATACAGAAATTGATAATGCCTATCATATTATCCTAAGACAGATCTATTTATCAGTGGTAATTCTGAAATGGCAGCAAGAGCTAGAGGTCTCAGTTAATTGTAATAAATAGGTCACTTTTGATGGTGATATAGACTGAAGAACAAGATTCAACCCTTCAGATGATCAGTTTTAGACAGAACTTAGGTTAGAATCTTAATTTTCACACAGCACAGCTCAGGGGCCTGTACTACGAAGGGAGCTTAACATACCCAGATGTAACCCAGGGTTACTTTGTTAAACCGGGGTTGACAAAACCTGGTTATCTTTAGTGGTGTTAATCGGTACTACGACGCTGATTATGAAGTTGATTTGTTGAGCCGGGGTTAACCTCATTGGAGTTTGTGCGCGTTCACATAAAAGGGGCGGGTTGCAGCGCAAATCACCACTTTCAGTGATGACGCGTTCACCTTATTTTACGGATGAGGAATGCCAATTATTATGACAAATACGTCGGCAGTGAACAAAGCAAGCTGGCAAGGCTGTTGGCAATGTATTGCAGATCCTAAATGCCTAAAAGTAAAGTTTTATTTCCACATGTTCTTCAAATACGGATGATTAATAGCTTGCGGAATGTATTTAATGAGTTGAAATAATTCAATTACTTATTTTGAGTTCATAGAAATGCCTACAGATGCAACACAATTTAGAAGTGGGCATATAGATTACAGTAATAAGGATAATTGAATGTTTAAGTAGCCCCATTGACTGATTTAGTGTATGCCTAATCCTGTGAACATTTCAGATGCAACACCATTGCCAAACGCACATGGCAGCAGGTGAAAATGAAACACAAACACATTATTCAGAATAGTGGTTTATATAGTCATAGCTTGCATTAATATTTCTTAATTATGAAAACATGTAGGCCTATGCTTATAGCCTTCACTTGGCCTCTGTTTTACAGCTAACAAGAAAAAGGTGTCTTTGAACACTACTGTAAGGCACCAGAGTGTTTTACAGTAGCAGAGGAGTTGGCCATCGCAAATAATAGTGGAAGGCCGATTATGGAGGGGGTTGAGGGAGGCATTCGGTCGGATTCTGGTGCTGTGGAAATGTGTAGCCTTTATGTGCAGGGTACAGTAATATGACATTCAATTCAACAAGTTTGTTAAAATGGTGATTTTTTCATCCAGGTACGCCGACATGTCTCGGGAGAAATTGTTAGTGGAGGGGTGGTACTTATAAAGGGTGTGGTTAACGGAAACCTCGGGTTAACCAAGAACATAACCTGGTCGGAGCAGGTTTGAGATGCAGCGTAAATTGCCATGGCAGCATACCTCGGTTAAAACCTATCCACCTTTCGTAGTACGGGTTAATCGGGAAGTTACGCCACACGTGATCAAGTTACTCTCGAAGTTACCCAGATAAGCCAGAAACCCCGCTTCGTAGTACAGGCCCCAGGTCTAAAAACAGAGGTCTAACAGCACAGCTAAGTTTCACAGATGTCACAGCACATGATTCAAATGTATGCATGCTTCATATAGTTGTCAGCATAGTCCTCCTGCAACAATATAATACTCAGAATGTCTCAGTGTAGATCTCAGATCTACGTCTATAGTTCAAAGGTATGTGCAGATATGTTGAGATATGGTCACATGTTTTTTAGGAATTAATGTTAGTGTTAATGTCAGCGATGTATGGTTGGCAGGATGTGCACACAGACAGGCACACACATAATGTAATACACGGTCATCACCACACTGGTCTGGTCTGGTCCCTAAAAGACAAAAGCATGGAATGTGTACAATTGTTCAATACAACTTAGATATTTAAGTGAGGTTGTTGCACCATAAATCTGTAATGGTAGTTAAATATACTAGCCTATAGTATTTCACTAGCCTATTAAATATACTAGCCTATACTAGCCTATAGTATTTCACTGCAAACAAAGCAACATTGTGTGTTTTATTCATTTCTGTTCAGATAGTTGACAGTCAAACAGTTTAAAGTAAACAGCTTAGAACACTTTGTAGGCAAAGGGTGTTGTTGCTGTTGAATCATAAACTGAATCTTAAGGATGGACCATTCTGATATTAAGCATCTTGATAACCAACACTATATCTTACAGCTTGCTAGGTCTGTTATCCACATTTTTTCTACAGATTACGATGTAGGCCTACTTTAGGATGTAGCCTACAACAACTGGGAAGTTTTAATTTATAGGCCAGAATAATGCAGAAATGAGTAGCCTAGGCCAAGTAAACATAGGCCTACTCTGTAGCTATGTTGACAGCACACACGTTATACCTCAACTTCTGTAGTGTGTTTTAACAATACTTTGGTCATATGGTCCGTTTCCAAACAGTAAGGTTTTCATCAGGTCCCTTTCCACAGGTTATCAAGAGCCAGATAGTATAACGCTAGTTAAAACGCTACTGGTTAGTGAGCAAATGTAACGTTAACGTCAGTGCTCAGCTGGGAGCGACGTTAGGTTTGAATGTCGTTAGCTAGTGACGACTTATTAACATTGATTAGGTGGGTTTCATAACTTTCCTTACATAATAAATATCAACGGATAGGATAAGTGCTAACGTTAGAACTACCGAGTTTGGCTACTTGTGACTTATAATTTCATACATAGCCTAGGCCTATAGTAGAATGCTACATAACATAATATTTGACGACATAAATTAGTCAAATACCAACAATCGGACCACTTACCTTGTCTGTAGTTAGAGAAATGTGCCTCTGGAGGAGAGTTTTACGAGCAAGTAAAGTATCACGGCAGGTCAAAACGTTGAGAAGATTCACAGCTCCAGTGATAGAAAGATTGCAGCGGACCAGCTGTCGATTGCTTTCAGGTGCGGGTCACGTCATAATGCTAAAAGTTGCCGCCACGGCGGTCAATGTTAAGTCTATGGGATTTTATTGCTCTTTTATCGTAAATATCTCAAAAAGTATAAAGTTCACAAATATGAAAAATACATTCTACGATTGTCCGTTACAAGAGCTTTGTAGGAGTCTTTGAATGAGGTCAGACGGTTCAACGGTTTCAGTCGCATTAAACGTTGAATTTGGTCGGAAGAAGAACTAGATGTACCGCATAGCGGTACAAAATATGACCGCCGCTCGGTACAGCCGTTCCGCGAAAATTTGCCTCCATATTTTACTCCATCCCCCACTTTTGAAACTTTTGTGTATGCTTGTTTGGCATGCCTGAGTGTGTGTGTGCGGCTGCACAGAAAGTAGCCTACTGGTGCTGAAAAGTTGAATAGATTGTAGAATAGCCAAAGAAGATGTAGCATTGTTATAAAACCTTTAAAATCTCTAAACATTCACAAGTAGGGCAGTTCATCACAGTTCATCCATTGCAACTGATTGATGAAAGGTAATTTACACCTGTAGGCTACATTGTATTTGGGAAAAGCAAAAGGTATCAGCATAATGTTATTTATGTATTTATTTGTTTGTTTGTTTGTTTATGAACAAAAACATCTCTGTCAGTTCCATGCCGTTTTCAACAGCTATCAAAAACAAAGGTCATTTTTTGATGGATGGATTTTTTGTGAATGTTTCTTCTTCTACATAAGATTTTAGTCATCTTTAGTTCATGTAATACTTCATTGTCAATGCACAAATTAAGTAATAGTAGTCTGAAACGTTATTGTTAATGCACAAATTAAGTAACAGTAGTCTGAAACGAAATGCTGTTTTACATGTAACCAGTGGTGCAAATAACTGACATGTCCAAATGGGCCTTGATGAAATGCGTCGCTAGACTGTTCATACACATTTTAACGGGCCAAAGTTGAAGAACTGTTGTCCGTTATTGTTCGTGCAAATATAGGCTGATTCATGTTCCCTTGCATTGTGTAACTGAGGTCCATGGCTAGTCTGGCTTTCACCAGACCAAGCTCAATCTTTTAAGAAATCAAAAAATAAATAGCGGGCAGATCAGGCTGGGTTCACCCAGCCTAGTCCATGGCACCCGATATTGTTTAATTTTCCGATTTAGATATCCACGCTCTGGCTATTCTAAATGCAAAAATGCATCAGGGAGTTATGGCAAAACTGTAACTAACAAACTAGATCCTAATAGAAAGCTGTTCCCTAAGCTACAGGTAGGCTTATAAGGTAGGCCTATACATAAATTGTCAATAGACTATGCTGGCGACACAAATAAAATCTCCTTTGGAAACCAATGGCTTACGCCTTACAGTATCAAGCGGACTTAAACTGCCATATTGTGGCGAAAAGTTGTAATAAAATTCATGCAGCTCCATGAGTTAAGGAAAGCGCAAATGAAGTAGCCACTTCTAAATGGGACCCACTACACAGTAGCTTAAGGTGTGTTGCTAAAGCAGCCATAATGAAATGAAGGTGTCATTGTTTGGATACTTCACACACACGTGCTTTTTAATTTCACAGACTACAACTACCAAGCTGGAATCAAAGCACATCGATTCCCCTCTCACACACCCTGCACGCACTTAAAACGAAATAAACAGGCGTCTTAGTCTCACGCATGTATAGGCAAAACTGTATCAGTAACGTTGGTAAATCTTCCATTGCACAGAATGATTTTTGTAGCACGTGCAACAAATGACAGTCGAAAGATACAATTACAGTGCTGCTATCAATCTGCTTGGTATATCCGCATTTCTAGTTTTCTACAAATGCAATCAATCAAATTGGCCTCCATCACTCAACCAACGCTAACGGTAACATTACCTAGGTCCTTATTGATATTATAAGATTAACGTACCTGCAGTAAAAACCAAGCATGTCCGATAAACATCCTCAGATTTATGTCGGCTTCAAGGAGAAATGGGAATTACACTTCATGTGAACATCGTCCTATCCTTATTAGACGTTCTCTGCGGTAAATTACAGTCCTTGTAGGAAGCATCCATTGTTTTTTTCAACCCACTTTTAACTTCCAACAAAATTACGTCTCACTGCAACGATGCGCCATCTAGTGGACAAACGACTACTTATCGCCAATACTGGAAATGCAGCCATGATGATGGTGATGAATATTTATTATGGCTTTCTTTTAATCCTACTGAATTTGTAATTATGTATCGGCCGTTCTAATACCGATAGTATGTGGGTGCCTGTGTGTGTGTGCATGTGTATATGTGTGCACCGCCATCTACAGGCCAATGAGTGTACAGTCACTAAATGTACACATAACCTAATTTTTTTTAGACCCCCCCATGGATGAAATTCTACGAAACTTGGCATACCCCCAGAGAATGCCAGGTCAATCATACACATAAAATTTGGTGCAGTTCTGAACATCTTAACTGAAGATAGGGGCGATTAAAGCAGAATAATATTGCATTTTCATTTTTTACCGGGGGGGTGCAAATCACAAATGAGTGATTATGGGCCAGGTTGATGTGGGCCCTTGAGACCAACATACCATAAAAGATTCTTCATCCTCAGTGCCACGGTTCAGGTAGTTATTTAGGAAAAACTGCTTTTTTTGCGGTTCGGGGGGCCCAGCACGGGGGTGGAGTGGCCCCCGGGGACGAAACGAAATTTTTCCGTAAAAGTCTAGTGGGGCTACATACCCACCAAATTTCATGTGCCCCGGTGGTTCGGTGTCCCGGGTATCGTTGACCAAAAATTCAGGAAGTAGATGACGGGGAAAAAAAACAAAAAAAAAAAAACTTTGACAATCCCTATATGACCGCTTCGCTAGCTTCGCTAGTGGCGGTCATAATAAGAAGAAGAACAGCGATAATAGTCCATTGCATTTACATGCAATGCAATGAATAAATGTAAAAGTACCAATTTGTGTTTTTCCTGCTCCAGATCCTAAAGTTAGAGAAAGCAGAACCAAAGCCTGAGGTGGTGAGCCCACAGCCCCAGAATCGGCCACGTCAGCCGCAGGCTGCCCAGTCAGGACCCGTGCCCCCGTCCAGCGCCTCCAACGGCCTCTACCCCGGGTCTCAGACGGCCCCATCCACCCCATCAATGCGCCGCTTTGACTCGCACAGCCTGCTGTCTGACAACTCCATCGCCTCCTCCCGCATGGACCTTGTGGAGGCACTCCCTTACCCAGAGTAATTGGTTTTGATTTGTGTGTTGCAATTTGACTCCCTTACCCAGAGTAATTGGTTTTGATTTGTGTGTTGCAATTTGACTCCCTTACCCAGAGTAATTGGTTTTGATTTGTGTGTTGCAATTTGACTCCCTTACCCAGAGTAATTGGTTTTGATTTGTGTGCAATTTGACTCCCTTACCCAGAGTAATTGGTTTTGATTTGTGTGCAATTTGCAGATGTACAATAATGGGCAATTCCACGGAAAATTGACTTTTTGTCACATCCATAATGCCAGTGAAATTCCTTAACATTTGTATGATGTGAATGATAACATTAATTTTTTGTGCATTTTTTCTCATGTACATTATTCAGCCAAAAATAGCAAATGCTCAAATTTCATGTAATCATTCACATCATACCATACCATCACATTTTATTGGCGTTATGGATGTTACAAAAAACATAATTTTCCATGGAATTGCCCTAATACAGATGTGTAAGCGACATGCAAAAGGTTATGTAGAACATCAATGTGCTGATTCGGAGGTCAGTTTATTAACTACCATAATAGAGTACGAACATAGATATATATACGGAGAGGCAAACTGCTTATCAACTTGCAAAAAAATGTTCTATAAAACTTTGGTATAGTATTTCACAATGTCAATTTGGTTTGTGTAGAACAGAAAATTGGTTGCTACAGAAACGTGATGTCACACTTTAGTACTCTATTAAGCAGGCATATTTGTTTTTTTTACACTGACTCCATTGTACGTTGTTTCTACTGAGAACAAGTAGGTTTTACAGTTCACTAATCAGTGACTCTGCAATCTCTTGAATATTGAATATTATTTTTTGCAGAGTATTATATAGCTATAATGATAATGTGTCTCTGTCATTATTTTGCAATTATTACCAAAGTCATTACACCCATCACAACTCAATATAATTGGTGCTATGTTTACGACGATAAACATTTGAGTATACTCTTTCTGTGTTCTGTTTTCAGCGCCATACTGAATCACACTGGAAGCTTTGGGGAGATTCAGCTGACTATAAAATATGCTAAACTGAGACAGAAACTCGTTGTCCTAGTGAACTCCTGCAGGTATGTAACTCCTTACTGTACATATCAATGAAAAACTTCAATACCCATGAAGCCCTTGCACTCTAATACCTGCTTTCACTTGACAAGTTTTTGGGAGGCTGGTGATGATAAAAAAGACACCCATAATGTAGACCCTTTCTTATTCTCTCATGTCCCAATGTGCTCGCTCTGCAGGGACCTGGTCCCCTGCTCGGAGAACGGCTCTGACTCTTATGTGCGAATCTATGTGCTGCCAGACCAGACGTGGAGGCACCGCATGAGAACTCCGGTCAAGAAGAGGACCGTGAACCCAGTCTTCGAGGAGAAGTAAAAGCCTGCTGTATTTACTTTGTCCAGCAGGGGGAGACTTTAGGACTCAGGAAGGGGGAGAAATAGAGAGCCTCTGCACTCATGTGTTCTCAGTGACCAATCACAAGAAGGCTTATGCTTAATCTAAAGCAATGCTCTTATTAAAGCAAAGTTATTAAGTCGTTTATTTGTAAACATTCCAGCTTCTGCTTTCAGCTTAAAACACAGCTTCATCGTTGTCATTATCTCATTGACATTTACATACACTTAAGTATCCCGGTTATGAGGCTAATCCCGATTTTGATCATATTTTAGGATATGGTGTTTACACAAACACAGAAACCTGGTTATTAATATCCCTGCACACATAATGAATACTAGTGTCCCAGTTACCAACAATAAAGTTCTGTTGGCACAGTCACACATGTTTGCATGAGAAACCGGGATAAGGTGTATACAAGGAACAGTGTCCCGGTTTCTTTTGAAGTACTCCACCTAGCATAACCGGATTACTCAAAACCGGGAAAAGGGCCTATCTGGGGTTCTGACATCAGGATATATCGTTTACATGTGCAAATACAAAACCACAATACTTCACTGCATGTAAATGCAATCATTGTCTGGTTTATAGTTAATTGTCCACATGAAATTAAGCAAATACTGCACAGCCATATGAATGATCCCATTCACTATAACACTGTACATGTCCACCCTCTGCAGGTTTGAGTTCTCTGTATCGCTGGAGGAGGCCAAGACCAGGAAGTTGGACGTGGCTGTGAAAAACAGCAGAATGTTCCACGCCCGAGAGCGTAAGGAAATTGGAATGGTAAGCTGAGATGGACAAGATGTCCTGTCTCCTCTGAGATGGACAAGATGTCCTGTCTCCTCTGAATAAGTGAGGAAAGGAAGGAGATGATCTCAATCCTAACCTGGTAACAGTAACCAGTATCTCTAATGACCTGGCTTCATGTTTACAGGTGCTCATTGATTTATCCGGCCTTGACATGACCATGGGCTCCACAGAATGGTAAGGGAACCAATGATATTCTCTCTCTTTTGTTGTTTATCTTTTGTGTGCGTGTGTGTGTGTGTGTGTGCGTGTGTGTGTGTGTGTGTGTGTGTGTGTAGATATTACGTGCATTCACAATCTGTTGCATTCAGTACATTCACTGTATGTTTTCATCAATTAGGTATGAGCTTACCCTGCCTGGGCTGAAGAAAACCTAGTTAGTTGGAGGAACCATTTCTCTACATGGTTGTCCTCAAAACGGAGCAGCTGCCTTGAGGTCAAATAGAGTATAAGAAATGAGTATAAGAAATGATAGAGACATTCACAAGACTGGTTATTTTATGGACATGATGAGGTTTGTGTGAGTGTTTAATGTGTTGCCACTTTTCTAATGAGAGATATAGTGTCTCTAAGTACTCTTTTGGATTCATTTTGCAAGAGTTGCACTCTGTAAAGGTCAAACTGTGGTTCTTGTGTTCAGTAGATGAGGTCACATCTACTCATCATCTGATGAGGTCAGTACATGATCTGTACCATACAGTATGTGTGTGCACTGGACTGTGAGCCAAAGTAAATGCAAAGGTCAATTTTTTTATATCTAAAAATGATACATTCTGGTACATCCAAGGGACAAATCAGTCCACTACTTAGTGGGAAAGCTTCGATCTTATGCAAAAGATCATTGCACTAAACTTCTTTAAGTCATAGAACACGGGTATTTTGCCATTTGCCAAATTTGTCTGCCATTTGTCTGACATTTTGTATGTCACTGTAAGCCTGTAGGTTATTTCTCAGGAGGTGGTTGAGGAGTTTCCAAACTATGTTATGTAAGTTTGGCATTACATATTTAACAACAGTAAATATTTCTTGTAAAATGAGATATAAAATCTTTGAATAAAAACATCTATATTGTTGCTCTGACGTTGAATTGTGTGGGGGGGTATTCAAAAAAGGTGGTTTAACAAACTCTCTGTCTAACCCTCATCTCCGTTGATCTACCGCTTTAACCCTCTCTGCCTTAGCTGTTGTAGAATCAGTGTAACCTCGGACTTGAGTGGCTTATTGCTTTTCTAAAATGGTTACTATAAATACCTGGCAAAGTTTCATAAAGTAAAGGCACAGCAACTAGAAATGGAACCGATTTATTCAATCAATCTTCCGCCAAGAAATATATTTCCTCTATCTGAATGGTTGCCAAGCAACGTCAAAACGCAGCTACTTTAACTTTTGTATCAAGTTGTGGTAGCGCAGTAATGTAGAACGAAATGCGGTCAAGGTGTATGTTTGTGCTGGATTTTACAACGGCATTGAACGCGATTCAGCCAATCACAATCAAGGACTGGAACTATCAGTTTTAGAAGGAATCTTAATAAATTTCTTGGCCGTTTTTACAATAATTGACAAAAATCCCCTCCTTAATGCCAATGTGAAAGCAAAGTAATGTTAATTGTGAAATTGATATCCCAAGCAGTTTCCCGGATAGAAGAAGACGCAAAAATGACAATAAAATACCTAAAGGAACAGAAATCTTTTCTTAAATAACAAACTCATGTCAGTTTGGATTGAGCCCTTGTTGAAATCTAATAGACCACAGAAAATTCTATTGTAAAGAAATATCTTAATTTGACAGTTAAAAGCTATTGTGGAAACACTCATCTTCAAATCTGTGATATAGATTTTGTTCACTGAAGACATTCCAAACTGTTCCACAGCAAAGGCACTGTAAGCAGGAGAAAATGCTGAAAAAGATAAATGACCAAAGAACAGGTGAAATCTTGGATACACATTTGTCCGTTTGCTACCTCATTTAAAAGTGATCAAATACTCAGGATATGCCTGAATGTCATTAAAGACAACAAATAGGGATGGTGCATTGGGGTTGTCAGTTACAGTATCATAGAGCAGTATTTCTTAACTGGTGGGTCGGGACCCAAAAGTGGGTCGCGGAACCATTCTGGGTGGGTCTTGGAGCTTGTGGGTAAAAAAATAAAAAAATAATCACCCATTTTAAGTGCTACTTTGTCAGATCTACAGTACTATCTTAATATCCTGAAGACTTCACAAATTAAAAGTTCAAACATCAGCATGTTCTAAACAAGTAGGCCTACAGGCACTTTGCGTGTCTTACAGTACCATGTAGCTCACCTCATCTGTTGGCTTGAACACTAAAAAAAAATATATGGGTTGCGACTAAATGAACATGGTAAATTGTGGGTCCCAAAGCCAGACCAGTTAAGAACCACTGTCATCGAGGTTAGCAATGGTGGTGTTTTTAGCAGGGGGAACCATCATTCCCTGACGCCCTGTTGTGAAGTCGCCTGACACAGGTACATGTACTTTTGTCCCCGAGCATCTGGAACTGAGTAGTTGTCACTCGCAGAATAACTGACATTGACTGCAAAGTAGGTGCCATTGATAAATCCAGCAACTGCAACAGAAGATGATACACACTTATAAATACAACACTGGTGGATAAGTAAACGTATGTATCAAATCATCGGTAATATTATTTCAAGAACATCTACAATTTCTCAGTCTGAGGATGGAGATTTCATACGGCCCCCCGTGATGTTTTGGGTTAAAAAGGGAAAATAATGTAGATATTCACAGCCAGTTATCATGGACTATGTGTGTAATAAGTAACATCTTATGATATGACAATTAATAAAACCTATAGCACCAACCATCCTCAGGAAGCAAGATGCAGAAAAGGAAAAATGTTGATTGTTACACCGACAATCACATGATGTGTATACGCTGGAAAAAGAGAAAGAAAGAAAGCAGTATATGACAGCACAGCAGCACATGATAATCACATGATGTGTATACGCTGGAAAAAGAGAAAGAAAGAAAGCAGTATATGACAGCACAGCAGCACATGATAAACCTTTATATGCCTTGTTTGCTCATAAGTGTGTAGTAAAAGTCGCTTATATCATCAAGCAATGATCTGCTAGCCACGCAGAGAAAAAGATAATGACCATAAGAATGATCATGACAATGGTGGCCCACTACGGGCCCTTAATATTAGTTTGACACGTCTCTGAATAACACCAACATCCAGCTCACTCCTTAGCAAATTGTTTGCATGAGGACCAATAGATGTGTTTACCAAATCTGCTAGCAAACCTCTGAGTAAACCCATTGTGGTTGATCTGGTTTATGGTTGGCTGGCTGTTCCATGAAACAGCTGCCTCTCATTGTTTTTGTGGCCATTTTTAACTTCCATGTCCAGGATTCTGGACATCAAGATATTCCAGGCTGTTATTTTGCACAGGAAATACTTGAAACTGAGAGTTAGGCGCCATGTTATCCCAGTTATCAGGAAGACTGGGGTCACCTTGACAGCAGGAAGGAAAATCATATAGAGTATATCAGTGATACTATGCTCCTCTCCTGATGTTTCTACCATATAATCTCACATTTTGTTTCTTTGTGTGTATAGCCTAAACACATGCCATGGGGCACAACCAAAGATATACACACTAACAGATATACACACTAACAAATATACACACTAACAAATATACACACTAACAAATATACATACATGGTAAACACAAAGATATACACACTAACAAATATACATACATGGTAAACACAAAGATATACACACTAACAAATATACATACATGGTAAACACAAAGATATACACACTAACAAATATACACACATGGTAAACACAAAGATATACACACTAACAAATATACACACATGGTAAACACAAAGATATACACACTAACAGATATACATACATGGTAAACACAAAGATATACACACTAACAAATATACATACATGGTAAACACAAAGATATACACACTAACAGATATACATACATGGTAAACACAAAGATATACACACTAACAGATATACATACATGGTAAACACAAAGATATACACACTAACAGATATACATACATGGTAAACACAAAGATATACACACTAACAAATATACACACTAACAGATATACACACTAACAAATATACATACATGGTAAACACAAATATAACATAAAATAACCGACAACATAAAATAACCGACAATTATACATTATTTATTCACACTGGCGCACACAGGAATCTCAACATTGATTCAGCAATTTGTGTAGATATAAATTAAGGCTAAGAGGTCAATCTGAAATTTGTGAATGACGAGTTCCAGCATTCTTGGGACCAGTGTTGATCTTTTGTTGCCACAATATGTGAACCACTGCTTGGGCATACATGGGAAGGACTGTGATTGCCTCCTGAAAAGAGGACATAAAAGCATCACATTTAGAGATCACAAGTAAAATTGATCCTGGCAAGAATGACATTTTTGATAATCCTAAACTGTAGTTCACAGTACTTAATAGTAACAACATGAATCAATTTGCCTCAATTTTACAAGCAAAGACAGGACTATTTGAAATCTTCTGATATTATAAAGACATTTTAATGTCAATTCTATCCACAATATTTTTGCTTTTACCTGATATTTTCAAAAGGATGAATTGAATAGCACTATGACCAATGTAAAGACATGTGTCTTTGCTTTTGTAACTGTTCACATAGACTATGAAATAACATTTCCTGGCATGTCAAACTGCCATATAACAAGCAATTCAGACAATAAGGTCTTATATTTACCACTAAGTTACATTTGTTTCGCCATCTATTACCATTGTTCTTTAAATTATGGACAATTAACTAATTAGCATGAAATAGTTTTTCTAAAATGTCCTATAGCCTAAATATTCACCTGAGGAACGTCAACCATTTGGCAAGATCTGGGTATGGTTCCTTAATTCTGGTGTCCTCGAGTATCCTCTCCCTTGTCATACAACTTGTCAAGAAGTTCACCATTGGCCTCATCTGGGTCTGTAATGGTTTTTATTTGTCTATATTCACCATCAGTTATAATGGACTCTGAATGAACATTGTGTAAAACAAGATGTCGATCGAGCCGCAGCCATTCCACAAGATTCAGTTTATTCTTTTTGATAAGTTGCTTCTTCTTATAGGATATAAAGACTATAAAGTCAGATTTTTACCTTCAACTGGAGACAATTTTGATAAACAATTTTGACATTGCACTGATTCTAACTATGACATGTCCAACTTACCGACTGATCCATCAAGTTTTTTAGGTTTGTGTACAGGCCAGGCCTAATAAATCCACAACTTGGATTTATGACAGCTTCCTTGTTTCGCAGTCTAGTTTAATTTTTATGACTAGGGCGGAATCAGTAGCAGGGTTATTCTTCAACTATGGCACTCTTTGACCTGGACATTTTCAAAAAATACATCTTTCAATAAAAATCTTTTTGCATGGATTAATGATCTATTATATCTAGAAACTTGCCCTAATAGTGGCTGTGATGATTTTTCTTAAATAATATATATACTGTATATATTTTCCATTTCCAAAACGTATGTTTTCAAGCAAAAATACCTTAACATCTACTGTCTGTTCCAAATGTATTTTATTAAATATTACACATATTTGCCAAAATATAAAATGTATTAATTTTCCAGAAATGCATGTTGTATTATTTTTATGTTTAAAATATTGTGTTGTGATGGAAATGACAGTGTGTCTGAAAAGACAAAGTGTGGTGGAGATGACATAATGACATACATAGACAAATTTAAGATTTAAAAGATTAAAAACAGGGTAAAAGTTCAAAACACCCTAAAAGTTCCCTGTCACACAAAAATCTTTAAAAAAAAAACTTTAAAAGACGTTATGACAAGAGGCAAGACTTTAGTTGGAAATGTCACTTTTATCCTATATATTATAAATGACACATGCTAGAGAGAACATATTAGGCACATGGTTGACATCACAAACATTCCCATATTCATGTTAGTTCAGTTTCAATGAAAACTATTTTGTGTATACACAACATTTATTAACTTTATATACCATGAAGGAGTTATGAACAATCGTTAGATGTCTCTTTATGTTTACTTGTGCATTTGATTTGAATTGGTGCAAACTGGTATCCCAAGCAGTTTCCTGGATAGAAGAATATGGTAGAGTAGCAAAAATGACAATTGAATACCTGGAGGAACAGAAATCCTTTCTTAAATAACAAATTATTAAGATGCCAGTTTGGATTGAGCCCTTGTTGAAACCTAATAGACCACAGACAGTTCCGGTAAACTATTTTAAAGAAATCTCTTCATTTGACAGTTACAAGCTATTGTGTAAACACTTGTTAATTATCTTCAAATCTGTGATATAGATTTTGTTCACTGAAGACATTCAAATATTGTTCCACTGCAAAGGCACTTTGAGCAGGAGAAAATGCTGAAAAAGATAAACAACCAATGAACAGGTGAAATCTTGGATACACATTTGTCCCTTTGCTACCTCATTGAAAAGTGATCAAATACTCAGGATATGCCTGAATGTCATTAAAGACGACAAACATGGATGGTGCAATGGGGTTGTCAGTTACAGTATCATAGAGGTCGGCAGTGGTGGTGTTTTTAGCAGGGGGGACAATCATTCCCCCCCGCCCCGCTGTGAAGTCGCCTGTGAGGACTCGACACAGGTACATGTACTTTTGTCCCTGAGCATCTGGAACTGAGTAGGTGTTGGCCGCAGAATACTTAGCATGGACTGCGAAGTAGGTGCCATTGCCATACGCAGCAGCTGCAACAGAAGATGGTACACATGTACAATACAACACTGGTGGATAAGTAAACATATTAAATCATCATCAATAATGTTCTTAATCTACCATTAGAAATCACCATAGTGGTGGCTTTCTTAATCTATTTCAATAATTTTACAATGTTTCTAAGACGTTAGTAGTAATTTTTTTGCATGAGGACCAATAGATATGTTTACCATTTTTGCCAGCATAGCTGCGGTTAAACCCATTGTGGTTGATGTGGTTTATGGTTGGCTGGCTGGTTCCATGAAACAGTTGCCTCTCATTGTTCTTGTGGCCATTTTTAACCTCCATGGCTTGCTTTTTGATCTCGTAGTTTCTCCATAGGTATGGGTTTTGTACTCTCTCAATCTGAAAAGCAAAAATATGAGACATTCACATTATGAAAAATTTTTTAAACTATGAGACCCAAACATTTAATTGAAAAACATGTAGACTATATGAACACTAAACTGCTGAAATGCAATATCTAGATCGCTAGTAAAAGCATACCTTCAGAATGGCATTACGGCAAGACTTAAGGAAAAGTTTCTGAACATGAAGATATTCCTGGCTGTTATTTTGCAGGAGAAACACTTGGCACTGCGAGTTGGGAGTCATGTCATCCCAGTTATCAGGTACACTGGTGTCACCTTGACAGCAGGAAGGAAAATCACAGAGTATATCAGCAGGAAAGAAAATCACAGAGTATATCATCAACAGGAAAGAAAATCACAGAGTATATCAGCAGGAAGGAAAATCATATAGAGTATATCAGTGATACTATGCCCCTCTCCTGATGGTTCTACTAGATCATTTCACATTTTATTTCTTTGTGTGTAAAATGTTTTAATTGATTGAGCACCATTAATAGTAACTTTGTTGCCTGAATAACCAAAAAGCATAATGAATAGGTAGGCATCACCGTAAAGATGACAACGTTTTGACGGAGCTTAATACAACTTCTATATAGCTGAGTATGTGTGCATAAATGTGGGGATAAAACCACCCAGCTGAAAAAAACAAGTCTGGTCAGCTTAAGGTGGTTTGCTGGTTGACCAGCTTATTTGACCAACGTGATGGTTGACCAACTAGACCAACAAAACTTTGTTTAAAGGAAGCATTACCTTGTAATTTATCTACTCGCTTCAGTTTGACTTGGTTCCTATGGATGTCCTCAGCAGGCCCATCAGGTAGAGTGGCCGTATACTTCTGGCCTTGAATAGTGACCTCCACCTGTCTTTGCCTCTTCTCCTTGGCTTGCTCAAGACGTAAGTTGTTCTGGGGATCAAATGCTTGGTATTGGCCTTGAACCTTATACTGCCACTCCACCAGGTTACTGGTGAGTTCCATCTGCCTCTCCAGACTCTCCCTCTCCCGGCTCTTGCTCAGGATCTTCTGCACCTCTCTGGAGGACGCCGCTACGTCTCTGCTGAGGCCCTCGATGGTCAGGGTGGCATCGTCTGCACCCATCGTGCCCTGTGAGTCGGTGGTCAGGGTCATCTTCACGTCATGCTTCTCCTGAAGGTCTTGGATGATCTTAATGTCACTGCTGGGCAAATTTAAAAGCATATCGTCTGTGATGGTGTCTGTGAACGAGTCTTGGGAGATCAGCTCTTCGATCCATTTCTTGACTTCATCAACGTTGGCTTGTGACTCCCCACAGATGTGGAAGAAGGCTGGGACCAACACTTTGCCCTCAAAGGCAATATCTTCACTTTTCTGGGGTTTGGCGTCTTTGACCCATGGTCCAGTGAAGAATGATTTAAGGCTTGCTGTAGGAACAGATGGTATAGTTTTATGGCTATCAGGATGAATTGGGATTGCACCATAAGTAAGATGATCATGGCTTTTCAAATGTACTTTGTGAAGGTAAGATAATGTTGCATCTTAGACAAATCTAAGACTAATCATAATGTAACATTAGGTGTATGAAGATCATAAGTTCAATAATGAATGCACTGGATGTTTGATTTGTGTGACAACATACTACAGTAGTATCAAGACATTACATCGTCGATATAACAACCAATGCTTGTGAAACCTAAAAAAACATCTAAAAAGCATATAAAGACAACATACACATAATCTTAGCATATAAACATATAAACATATAAAAAGCATATAAAGACAACATACACATAATCTTAGCATATAAACATATAAACATATAAAAAGCATATAAAGACAACATACACATAATCTTAGCATATAAACATATAAAAAGCATATAAAGACAACATACACATAATCTTAGCATATAAACATATAAACATATAAAAAGCATATAAAGACAACATACACATAATCTGAGCACCCATGCCCTCTTTCACTGGCTTGTTGGAGCCCTCTCTTTTCTGCATGCTCTTGTAAAACTCTTCCAGCATTGGGGCCTGGAAGATGACGATGCGGATCAGCTGCAGGGAAGATACAGGTTTCTGTCCCACCACATCTACCACTGCGTCCAACATGGCGTCTGCCACCAGTCCAGGAGCCACGTTGCCTTGGCCTACACCGGAAACACACAAGCAAACAAGACACTGTAAGTGACAATAGAGTCCAGGAGCCACATTGCCTTGGCCTACACCGGAAACACACAAGCAAACAAGACACTGTAAGTGACAATAGAGTCCAGGAGCCACATTGCCTTGGCCTACACCGGAAACACACAAGCAAACAAGACACTGTAAGTGACAATAGAGATTGTGACCACAAAAGTCAACATCCTGTTTTTTCCCCTTTCCTGAATTACTCCCAGCTAAAGGGGTCCTGCAGGGGTCCCAAGAGAACGCAAGTTGCGACTTAAAAGAGTGCCAGGTTTGGAGTGTGGGTGCGGGATGAAAGAGGTGCGTTTGCAGGAGCAGGATAAAAGGATTATTTGCTGCACTCCTGCAAATTGTACGTGTGTAAAATAAAAAAGGGAAATGATTAAAGTAGCGTAAATAATTATAGTCATGCTGGAAGCTCTGTATGGCAGCAATAAAAAAAACGGATGTTGTCGTTTATCTGTGATCAATTATTTCCTGCTGCTGCATTCAAAAGCATGACAGAGGAAGAGGTGCAACACTAGTAGGCAATTTTTAGATGTTAGTGCCTTTGTAAGAAAGTTACATTCAGAACCAAGAAACTTAAAATCAGACATTTGGCAGTCTCTCTCAGTTGTGAGTGACAGCAAGTTGAATCGTTTACATGCTGTGGCAAATGTCAAAGGGTGTTAACATACCCTACAACATACAAATCTGGAACATCAGGCCTGAAGCGTTGTGGGGGCTATGTACACATTGTACAGCTATGAAAGGACAAACATTGCTGGAATTCAAGGGAAATATATCAAAAGTGTCAAGTGCTCCTTTCATGAGACAGAAAGCAGAACTGAATGCATACAGTAGACAATCGTGTGTGGGCTTTAGCAGGCGGGAGTGGGACATAATGTTACAGATGCAGGCATGAGCGGGACTAAAAATGATCCATTTTTGCGGGAGCAGGCAGGAGGGGGGACAGAAGATTAACACAGAGCTTTACTTCCAGCCACAGGAAAGCCATATACCTGTGCCAAGAGCAGGAAAGGAGATGGACCTCATGTTGTTCTGAATGGACAGTGAGATTGCATCACCAACAATCTTTTGTATCATCTGAGGCTTGGTCTGCCCATGCAGATGAAGAATCTTCTTACACTTAAGATTGCCAGGCTGGGTCATTATCATTGCTCTACCTGGCTGAGCTCCTGTCAAATTCACACATGTCACAGATTAATGCATTTGTCCAATAACAATTCCCGAAAAATAATGATTATTTACAAGGACAAGGTACAGTGTGATATTCTCCACTAGGGAGAGTTTACACACCCTGTTGCTGGCATTCTAGTATCACCATTGGACCAGCAGCATCAAGAATGGCTTTGGAGACACCTGGAATTAAGAGTGGCAAAAAATTAAATTATGTGTTTATAACTGGTTCAGTTTTATCAGGACAGAGACTATTTGATACTTATCCATTAAAAACCTCACAGAAATCTTGAAAAACAAGGAGAACATACTGTACATACAACATCAAATATAGAAATGTAAATACTAAATAAAATATGCCTACCTGAGTTCAGTGTAAAGGCATCATTGGAGGAATTAACTATGACATCAGAGTCCTCTTTAGTGATATCCCCAGTGGTAATCTGGAGAACAACTTCCCCCACCGTTGTCTGATACAGCCCTGAACTTGGAGATGTGATCTTTGAGAATGGACCTGTCAAACATGGTGGGAGTTATTCAGTTTACAGTGTCTCACAGGTAATTGGGATTAGTTTCAGTTAAATACGCGGCTCTTTTCCATCATTTGAGAGTAATTGGTCAGCAAATTCTCCAAATAGGTGAAAGACCTCTGCAATGTAGCACTTTGGGGTAGTGCTCACACCAAAATCCAACCCAAGTAAAAATACTGATTGAAAATATGTGTAAGTCATTGTTATTTGTGAAAATGGCGATGACTTCCATGATTGTTCAAGACTGCAAGTCACTGTGCATTAATGAATGTACCACTCAGTGTCCACTCTCAGTGTAAATAATTAAACAGAAAATGCAAGTGGGCTTAAAATGATTTTGCATTTCAGTAACTGAGAAACACAAGCAGGGAAAAACAATGTCTATAATTGATGTCCATTTATATGACCCCAACTGATAAAGTCCAAAGTACAGACCCAAAATGGCACTGTACCTTTTGTCTGGGAGGATGCAGCCTGGTTTAAGAATCTTTGGTTGAATTCATCTGTAAAGGCCTGTGATGGACATGCAGTACATGGCAACAAACACTGATTAGATGCCACTTGTTCGTATTAACTACACAAACAAAAATGCACAGAAATTTGTTTTGGCTCCTTACCTGTGTAGTGTGAGTGTCGCTAGGGTGGAGAATGAACACCACCTCTTGCACGTTATTTGAACTTCTTTTCTGGCTGAAATTGAGGACAGCGTCCAACATGAGTTTGGCCACCTCATCTCTGGGAAAGCCCAGGTTTCCAGTGCCGATGGCGGGGAAGGTTAAAGAGCTCTGCCGGTGCTGCTCCGCCTGAGCCAAGCAGTCAGCTACAATGTTACCCAAAACCTGTGGATTATTTATCAATTAGCCTTCTGTTGGTGCTCCATGTAACTGGCAAATGTGAGTCGTGCATGCTCACACGTGGCTTATGGTTCCAAAAACTACGTTTTTTACAATAGATAAGATTCGATTAGATTCAACTTTATTCTCATTGTACAAGTCGACGAAATGCAGTTTGCATCTAACCGGAAGTGCAAAAAAGCAATGTGCAATGTGATATATACAAAAGTGCAAAGTGCAATGTGATATATAGACAGGTGGTGCATAGACAGGACAAGAAATATAGTGCAGTGTATATTTAATAGTAGTTATTTCTCGCTAACTTTTACAAAATGTAAGGGCATAAATCCTGAAGTTATTTGTTTTATATAGAAATACTGCCGTCTACGAGCATGCGCAACACACCGGGTAGCGACTCGCATCGGGTAGTGACACTCCATGTACAATATATGAGATGGTTGCCATGATTTACTAGCCAAAGATGTACTATCTATCTCAAAAATAGACGCAGAGGGACAAAGACGTACCTTCTGTGCATGGCCTTGACCTCCATCCCACTGTGGGGCAACAGTATGGAACACCATATTGCTTCTGAGGTTGCAGCCCTCTGTGACAATAATAGCTCCTTCATTGGCCGGAGGTGCTGCCTGCTGATCCACCAGATTCTGAAGCTCTGGTCCCGCTGCTCTGAACAGGGCATTCGAAACAGCCCCTTGATCGAGCCTCAGACCACTGCCCACTGTGTTCACCACCACATCCGTCTGCAGACATGGATATTAGCACACATTATATATTCATGTGTTTATTTACAGTTACAACCTGAATCATCAAAAAACAAAAACATCTCAACATGTGACCTACTGTTGTATCCTGGATGTTTCCTTTCAACAGTGTGATGATCAGCCCCTCTTTTGTCTGCACACTCGGAGTCGTACTGCCCGTAGGAGCCCTTCCGTGGTGTTGGCTCGGTCCTGGGTTTTGATCTGTTCTGACCTGGCTTCTGGTCTCCGTCTGGCGATGTACGGGTCGGTCAAAAATCTTTCTCACAGCAGTCTCCATGGCCTGGACAGTCTGGTCATCCTTGTTGACCAGATGTATTTTTTTAAGTAGGCCGTCGCCATACATGTCCTCACAGTGCTCCTTTACTGCCCCGACGATGGTCTCTGCACAGAGGTTCAGCGGGAATCCAAATGAACCCGAGCTTATGGCAGGAATTGCTAAAGAGTGGAACTTAAACCTCTCTGCCTCTCTTAAACAGCCTTTAATTGCCCTTTTCAGTAAGCCAACGGCCCTTTGTGGATTGTTGCCACTGAACTTGGGTCCAACGCCGTGAATGATGTGTTCGCACCGGAGTCGCCCACCTGCTGCCGTGACGACTACGTCCCCCGTGGCCAGTTGCCCGCGGCTGGAGATGATCTGGTTGCACATCTCCTGGAGCTGAGGACCAGCAGCCTGAAGGAGGGTTCCTGCCAGACCCCCCTCATGCTGAAGGGTCTCATTGGCAGCATTGACGACTGTTTCTACTCTGAATGAGCACATGTCGGCCTTGAAGACACTGATCTCCACGCCATCGGGGGTTTGCAAGTGATAAGCAGGCTTGCTCTCGGGTCCTGAGGTGTCCATTTGGGGTGTGTCCATGTCATCCTCCAGCTGGACTAAACAGTGCCATTTGGTGATTGCCGTGCTCTCATAAATGAGCTCTTTGTCCAGAAAAGACTTTTTCGCTCCAGGTTTGACCACTCGCAGAACATCATGGTGGACAGATGAGATCAGATCTTGGATTGTCTGCATATACTCTACCACAAGAACTCTGGGTCCACTCAGAGAAACAGAATCCTCTTTGAAATCAATTTTAATGTCCTCTTTGATCATCTTATTCAATGTATCTTTTTTCATTTCACGCACAAATTTGATAATGAGCTTTCTGTCTGTCACAGTTCTGGTTATGGAAGAGTTGTCATGTACAAAATCATATAACTGTTTCTGTACATCATCAACTGTGTCAACAAAGCCACAGACCGTAACTAGTACACCAGCAGTATGCACCGACACTCTCCTTTTGGGCTGATTGGAGGATGCTTGCAAACTATCCACTAACTGTTGCCACTCTGTCATTCTGAAAACATTAAGATCTTCTACCTCAATGCATTTGTGGTTCAGAAGCTTCTCTAGTTGGCCCTCTGCGTCCCTGACTGCCTCCTCTTTATTGGCCAGGAGATTAACTCTGTTCCCCTTAATTTCCAGTGCAGCGCTGATTCCCTGTGACATGAATAATTGTTCATTTAGCTCTTCCTGGTCTCCTTCAGACAAGAACTGTATGATGCTATCATCAAGATCTACTGGCTTCCCATTCAGGGAAAAAGTCAACACCTCCTCTAAAATGTAAGCTTTTGATGACAAAATCTCATTTTGCAGTCCATACAATTCAATGTTTTGAGTTGGCTTGTTGTATCTGAACTTAAGCTCTGGGAAATCACTTGCAATCTTCTGCTGTAAGCCACGTTCCAGGAGCTGGTAAACTGATGACGCCACAGGGACCTCTATAGCTTGGCTACCTAACTCCCTTTCGGCCTTTTTAGTAATTTTCTCTACAATCATTTTTAAATCACCAAGGCCATCTATGGTCTCAGGCAGACCTGCCACAGTCATACATTCTTGAGACTGGTCCAGGACCAGTGACACAGCCTTGTGCTGAATGGATTCTCGAATCGCCACTTCCGACTCCTTCCACGCAACAGCTGGAACATGCAGTTGAAGGCACTTGAACCTTGAGAGCAACTCTTTAAATCCAGAAGCGGCCTGTTCTCTCCAAGAGCGAATGAGCTTGGCTGTTTGTTTTTTCTGCTGGAGCAAGGATGGTAAGGGGCTGATGCTCACAGGCTGAAGCTGGAGATTGACTTCACAGAAAAGCTTGGCCATCTCCTGGTCGATCAGTGCAGTACACTCAGGGTTTTCTTGCAGGCACTTCTGCAAAGCAAAGCCAATGTCCTGTGTGAAGGCATCAGGAAGTTTCCAGGTGGGCCTGTCTTTTCCATACACCGCCGTTCCCAAAGAGTCGTAGTACGGGAACACTTTAAAAGCATGTCCCGATATGACATGCTGTCTATTGATTACTCTTGCCACAGCTGCAAAGATAAATATTTCATACAAATATTTGAATGACATCATACAAGGATACAAGGAAGTTTATTGTCACATGCATATAGTTACTGGAAGTAAGAAATGCAGTGAAATTATGTCTGGTGTCAGCCTATTTGTGCATTAATGGGGGGGGGGGGGGGGTAAAAAGTGCAGTAAAAGAGGGGTTTAGTAGATTAAGTGGCAAGGGCTGCATAAAAAAGGTGGGGGAGGATTGGGATTGGATGGGGGGCACCAACAAGGAGCACCCAAGAGCAACAGGGGCAAGGAAAAACTCCCTTACCAAGGAAGAAACCTTGGGCAGATCCACGGCTCAAAACCCCACTGCCAGGGGTCTTGGTGTGTGTGTTGGGGGGATGACAGGGGAGATGGGATAGTGTGCTGTGTATGTGGGGAGAGGGCAGTGTGCAATATGTGTGTTGGAGAAGCTTCCTCATGAGACAATGTGCTGTGTATTGGGGGGGGGGGGGGGCAGTGTGCTCTAAGTATGTTGGGGATGTGTGTTGGAGAAGCTTCCTGATGAAATAATGTGCTGTGTATGTAGGGGGGGGGGGGGGCAGGGACTTACTATTGCAAGCAGAGTACTGTATGTATGATGTATTTGAGTGATGACAGTGAAGATGTGTGTGTGGGTGGGAGGGGAGTGGAGCAGTGACTGTGTGTGTGTGTGTGTGTGTGTGTAGTGTGTGTGTGGGTAGGTGGGGGCAGTGTGCTGTAAGTATGTAGAGGATGTGTGTTGGAGAAGATCCTGAAGACAATGTGCTGTGTATGTAGGGAGGGGGGGGCAGTGTGCAGCAAGTATGTAGAGGAGGCTTACTGTAGCAAGCAGTGTGCTGTATGTATGTGAAGTGATGACAGTGAATCATCATTAGGTGTCTGATATTTTTACTTATCTGATTCTCAATAGGATTTAAGGATTAGAAAAAATATATAAAAAGATAAACTAATAAAAGATTCCTGAAATATGACCATTATGGTCTTTCACATGCTACCAGTTTAGCCTTTAAAAGGAGCCATGCCATACATGTTTCAATTATTTTATAAAATTCCCGACTCATGGTGTTCGGGTATGCTCTAAAAACCCTACTGAGGAAAAAATTCAGCTGAGCTTTTATTTTGACCATAATAAATGTGAGCAGTTGTGATGTAGAACGTACACGCTTTTCTGATTCGCTTGTGATCTATGACCTATTCCTTCCTGTGGCCATTACAAGCAGTGAAGCGAACAGTCAAATTTGAAAAGCTGGGTGCTTATTTCAAAGTCAACATGAAACAAAAGTTTCCTACAGCATGACCCCTTCAAAACTTTTTATACATCAAACTTTGACAAGTATTACATTACATCTACATAAGAGGTCAAAATCACATTATTTGAAAAGCTGGGTGCTTATTTCAAAGTCAACATGAAACAAAAGTTTCCTACAGCATGACCCCTTCAAAACTTTTTATACATCAAACTTTGACAAGTATTACATTACATCTACATAAGAGGTCAAAATCACATTATAAAAAAACTATTCATAAACAGACAATGGTATACCATTTAAATCTGCCTGATTTATGGGAAATTCTTACCTCTGGGCTCACTAAAGGTGACAATGGCAGCTTGTTCCTCCTCCAGCATTTCGACATCTTCTTTTACATCCTCATCTTTTTGGAAATACAGCTGGAAATGGTCAGATTTGATGTCCCTGATGAGGTCTTCAGCTCTTACTTTCACTGGAACCTCAAGGAGCCTGATGGTTAATTTCTTCGAGCTGAACATCTTGTTTGATGGGCATATTTTGACGAATTGCTGTGCATCTGACATGTAAATGTAACAGATAAGAACATAAGCAGGCAAGGTGCACCAAACACATGAACCACATTATATGTAAAACATAAACATTCTATTCATTGTAGTTATTGAACCAACTGAAAATAAAACAAAAATGTGAAAAATGATTCCCAAATAAAAGATACTGAGTTTTCCCCCTACTCTACCTTCTGCGTTACCAAACATCACCACAGCGCTGCTGCTCTCAGGTACAATCTCCACACTCCAGGACGAGGGGTCGTGACCTTTGAGGATGTTCTCCACCAACATCTCCAGAAACTCATGCCGCAGCCCCTCTGTGTTCCCCAGGACAGCAGCTACAGCCAGGGAGTCCTCAGGATCCTCCTTCTGCTCCAGCACCTCCTCCTCAGGATCCTCCTTCTGCTCCTTTTCCTCCTCCTCCTTCTCAGGCTCCTTGAGAGGCTCCTCAGCAGGGAGGGTCTTGTCTTCGCCTGTTCTCACAATAGGGTCATGACATAATAGATAGTAAACATTTATCAATAAATGTATCGATACATTTATCAACTGTGCTAAATATTGTCTCTATTGAATTGTTTTTGAATTGTTTTATTGTACATTCATAAATGAATCTGCCCCTTACTTCTAAAACAAAGAAAACTCTTATAATGAATGTCTAATACTTAATTGTGGCCTACTTCTACATTTATTTTATCATTTCTCATAGCATTTATACGATACTATTCTGTTTTAATGATTAGCTGGTAGAAAAATGTCAGCCATGAATCTTAATTGCTATTTTTATTCATTGTCATAATTACACTTATTAAAGAAAGACAAAAGGCAGCTTTAAGGCCTACTAACCTATGGCTCTTCTTCTTTTCGGGTCTAACATGGTGAATGTGCTGGCGTCATCTTTCCTCTTATGATGGCTGTGTACTGAGCATGTTTTACAATAAAAACGTAATCTTTTAAGCAACTTTTGTTTAGTTTTACATACATGCAAATAGAAACTGATAAAGGGCCAAGAAATAAAGGGCCAAGTATTCATATAATCTATTATCCTACCATTATTTCTGTCACTAAATTGGAAAAAAACTGCCATTAATCTTAAATGGGTTTATAGTTTTTTCTACACTCTTGAATACTGAGGGTTTTTCCCCCCAGATACATTTAATAAAAACCTACGCCATACTCTGAATACATTGACAAAACTGGGTTTTTACTTGGATAGTCTGCCTACAGGGATCTACAGTACAGTGCCTATAAAGTATTCACCCCTTGGATATTTTCCCCTTTTACTGCCTTTATAAATGTAATCATGGCCAATACAATTAGGGTTTTTAAACAAGAATTTACAACAAAACACTCTCTTTAATGCTAACGTGAAAGTAGATTTCTGCAAAGCAATATCAATTAATTTAAAAAATATAATGTAAAATAAGTGGTTGGCTTTTAATTCAACAGCGGTCCAGCGAATTGGTGCTAGTAGTCTCACAATTAGTGAGACTAGATCACATGAGTGCAATGACTGTGTATACTATAGTAGCAAGAGTTTCTGCAGTCGTAATGGTACCAACTTTTATCTCGTAAATCTCGTAAAAACTCATTCGTTTTTGACAGTGCTACTCGACCAGGGTTCAACCAAGGGAAAACAGGTTCTGGCAAGGTGTTTGGCTCGGGATCATGGTGCAAAGGACCCTAGGGTGAAATTACTCCAAACCATCGCTTTAAAGGGACACCAGGCAACGTTTTCGTGTTAATTACTCATCTTCGTAAGTCGGTAAATGGTTATTAAATGACTCATTACAGGGCGAATGAAGACTCTCTCGCCCGCCCCTACTGCCTGTAGGAAGAATATCCCGCTTGCAAGTTCAGTGTATCGTACCCGCCGACCGAAGCAGGATCAGTTTACATCCTGCATCCACAGCACAGAGGCAGGCTAACGAAACGCTAGCGATTGTTGCAAACGTGTGTATAATGTTAGAGCCGGCGAAGAAGCAGCGAAAACCCTTGACGGAAGATGCAAAGAAAAGGAAAAGAGCTTCAGACCGAGCGAGGGGGAGTTTCGTAGAGAAAAAGCATCAGGCTTGCCTGGTGTCCCTTTAAGTATCTTATTTTTTTATTTTTTCACTCGACCCTGGCTTGGAATTTAATTTATTTGAAATAAATGCCATATATCATATCTGTTTTCATCCAGTGGCAATTTAGACTGTCCAACATTGTCAAAAATATATAATTAATGTCATTTATTGTAATTTATACATAATCTATTGGCAAAAATATGCATGGTGATGGTGATGACATTGCCGTTCTGGTAATGACATTTGTTGCGGTGATGACCTATCACTGATCGTAATCTATTGCAATTAAATGTTTATAATTTAGAAACCCAAGTTGAACTGACTTTGTGCAAAAAAAACTTATTTCTTTTAAAAAGAGTACTTTAAATGTATCTGCAAAAATGTCATCACCAGCACAGTCATCATTACCACTACATTTCAAGCTATAATGTGCTGGTAATGACTGTGTTGGTGATGACGATATTTATACCAAAAAACTACCCTGAGAAGCAAAAATGATCACCATGCCAGTGTAGCTAGCTTTCTACATGTAATGTACACCATTTAAACGTTTAAAGTCATTTTAAAATTTCAGGAATATTCAAAAATACAGAAATACAACTTGTATGGTAATGACACATAATTGTGTACATGCCCAAAACGAGGGATAAGGAGTAGATTTTCTTATGTTTCTGGACATCAAGGCAGCAATCTTTCTGCTTGACACCCATGTATTCCACTGTGATATTAGGTGACCATGGTTACCAAATATTTTTTTGATGAAAAAACAGTAGCAAAGTGCCTTTATGTAGAGTGTGCTGGTAATGACGACTAAACCATGGGACAGGTAAACATTAAGCAAAATAAAGCAGGAAATGCATATATATGCATAATGTGTGCATGCAGTTAATTATTTCAGATTACATTTAATTCATATGCATGATTTTTTTAATTAATTTTTGATAAATAATGTTTGAGATATGGCACAATATGTGAAAACTCTGGTCGCGGACAACACCAAAACACTGATATTGTACCATAAAACACCAATAAAATGTGTCTAAATCATGAGTAGGAGCAACCATTAAAAAGGTCTATGCTTGTTTTTCTTTATACTAATTAGTGATGCTAAACATTATTAGATGTAATGTGTTTTTAATAGAATTACACCCTGTGGACAGAAATAGGCCCCAATTCTGATAAATATATATTTTTAATTAGCCAACATTATTTTGTAGAAATGTTTTCACTGACATTAAAGAGCTTTTTTGTAAAAATCCATATGATATTGACCATGATTGTATTTATAAAAGCCATAAAAGGGAAAAATATCCAAGCAAGTGAATACTGTATCACTGTAACAGATCTTCGCTTAAGATTCAAGTTCAGTAGCCTAATCTGAGCATAGTAAATTGTATGTGGATGGACTATACAAGTAATGCAAATCCTTTTGTTTTTAAGCGTCCAACCCCTTACATTTAACTAGAGACTTTGACAGCCAACTATCACGGTATCACGGTATAATGTTACACTTTCAATATCAACATTTACAGTTAGTAGCCTACTGCATCTAAAGCATAGCCTAATAGGCTAGGCTATTTAAAGAGGGAGTTTCCAAAACAATCATTATTTGTAGGCCTACAGTTAACCCACTCACGTGTATCTTCCGAGCCCTCAAGACCACATGATTTCTGAAAATAACATGCAAACAGCAACATTAGTTGATCATATAAGTTACCATATGTTAAATGTAATGTCAAATATATTTCAATGCTTCACACCTACCTCGACGTCCGTTGTCTCAGAGGGCAGACGTACCGACAAATTCAAGACATTTTGACCAAGCTTTAATTTGTGTGGGGATTTTGCAAGAACCCTTTGCCTTACTGTTTGAAGAAAAATTTTAATACATGCAGCATCTGGATCAGAATAACAAAGAAGCATACCATATTGCCAGTAGTTGTAGTCCTATGCTATGCGGTAACACAAAACCACATAACTAGCCTACCTTGTTCTGTTTTGAACGATACGATCGCTCTTTGGCCATCAGAAACATCATGCTGCACCCAGCAGTCGCCACCATTCGATTTTTTGCTTTGAAAATAAATGGTTAGTTTGTTTCTCAGGTTCGGGAGGGCAGGATTCCACTCGCCTTCCACGAGTACCGGGAAAGTAAAGTTGTCTTCCATGTCTTCTCTGAGAATGAATACAAACTTCGTCTATCTTGGTCTCTTTATCTGTTTCGCTTTCATTTCTCCTTAACTGGGTGCGTGTGTGTTGGTGGGGTGGTGAGCAGTTGACACAGCATATCAGCAAAGACCTCAACGTGGCTTGATTGAGAAGTAAGTTAATGTTCTTTAATGTTTTGGTGAATAGCCTATTTGCCTTGGCTTCACAGAAGCATTAAGTTGTACAAACAAACAAGAACTTTGAAAACAGCATTCAATCAATAACTTTGTCGCGCTAGGTTGCAGAACACGGAAGTTGTTTATCGTTTGGAACAACATTAGGTTACTTTCGATTCTAGAAAATTAAGCTACAAACAAACTAACTAAATATCAATCGGGAATCATCATCTACACGACGCTGTAAGATTTAGTTAAAGGCGCGATCAGACAGGGACAGTTTGCCCTTTGTAAAACTGTTTCATGACGTCGACGACGTCGTGCGCTTTTCCGTTTGGAGTATAACTTTTATTTGAAGCGCTGCTGGTGGTGAATGCCCTGTAGGCCTATTTGTTATGATGCCCACAGTTCAAATAGCTCTACCTAAGGCTATTGTGGAATTCAGTCAGTGTAAAAATGTGACATTAAAAGCAGTGGACTTGACACAGCTGCAGGCTGGATGTAATGTATAGTGAACAACCATGCCTACTACTAAAAACAGTGTATGTTTAAACCAATCAAACTATTAGCTCTACGTTTAGCATAGGTATATCTACTTAGTGAAGGAGAAGGAAATGTGTAAGTGAGTGTGTGTGCCGATGCTGTGACATGTGGATGGCTGTCAATATATCGTACTACATGTTTGCTGTGACATTTGTTTTCAGGTTATTCAACAGGTTATTAAGTGTTTCACCATGGAAAGTTGTATTCCACTACAAAAACACGAAGCCCAGATTGTGGGTCAGTGTGAGGAAGCCTTAAAAAAAGCTGTGCAGAGCAAATTTGGTTGCAAAGCTATATTCCATGGAATTAATGCAATCTCCTGGGACAGCAGCGCTGCTAAAAAGTCAAAAGTCATCCCAGAAGTGAGGTACTCCATTCTTCTCCCCAATGGCGTCAAGGTATCCGTGTGGAAAGATGACCTCACTACCCATAAAGTTGATGCTGTGGTGAATGCCGCCAATGAGGAACTCAAGCATATTGGGGGTCTCGCTCTCGCCCTTGCTATAGCTGGTGGTTCAGTTATTCAGCAAGATAGTGACAAGATCATTAAGAGATATGGGAAGGTAAGAACAGGAGAGGCAGTGGTCACATTGGCTGGTAATCTGCGATGCAACAAGGTCATCCATGCTGTAGGTCCACAACTGAACCGGTATGCAACTAAGGGGGAAATTGATGATGCTTCCAAATACTTGGTGAAAGCTATCAAAAACATCCTTAGATTAGCAGAGGAAGATCATCTTCAGTCAGTTGCTATTCCAGCTCTTAGTTCTGGAATTTTTAATTTCCCTTTGGATCGTTGTGCCGATACCATTGTTAACACAGTGAAAAAATATGATTATCACAACGGAAAAAATAAGCTACTGGATGTCCGTCTGGTAAACCATGATGACCCTACTGTGTTTGAGATGGTGAGGGCCTGCAAACAGATCCTTGAAGCTCCTCAAACATCCTACTCTGGAGCAGTAATGGCATCCTACTCTGGGGCAGTAATGGCATCAGGGAGAAGTTCTCCTATATTACCCGTGAAACTGGGCAAAGTGACACTGCACATCAGTAAAGGACACATTGAAAAGCAGAAGGTAAGTATATGTTTGTGTAGTTTCTTCATAAATATATTTTTGTATATATTTCTCATAAAAAATGTTCTTCTGGTCAGACATCTGTCATCGTGAACACCACCTCTCCTGCACTGGATTTGTACAATGGGGCCGTGACCAAGGCCATCGTATATGAAGCTGGTAATGAACTTCAACGTGAGGTTTATCAGTTCCGTGGGAAGCGCACGTGGGGCGATGTACTGAAAACTAAAGGATACAAGCTACATTCCAAATTTGTGTATCATGTACTTTGTGTACACAAAGGCACACCAGGGCATAAGACAGCAGAACAGGTGTGAGATCGACTATGTAATCCTCTTCTACAAAAATTTACTCAGTGATGCTATGTGCACGTTCAATCTCCTATCCTCAGACATTCATTTTGATTAATTATAATTCTAAAGCGGATATTCTTCCATTACAGAATTAGTTTGACTTGTAATTGTATTTTGCTATAACTGTGTTTCATTACTCATTTTGAATACATTTCTTGTAACAGATTTTTAGGGAGGTTATCTCAGAGTGCTTGCGCATGGCAGCGAATGATGGCTGTCATTCAATTGCCTTTCCTGCCATTGGCTGTGGTGAGTTGAAGTTCAGTAAATCTGAGGCGGGCCATATCATGACAAAAGCAGTGAAAGATTTTTCCAGTTCATACAAAGGGCACTCAATGGATGTACACTTTGTGATATTCCCTTCTGAAGAGGACACATTCCAGGTATTTATGTCATTTTTGTAGTTACTTTTGTTACTTTTTCATTCCATGCCTGGAATTTGATTGTAATAATTAAGCTTAGTTTTTGTTTAATTACAAACCTCTACCTCAGTACAGGTTATTGTAAACTAGTGGATGTCTTACACTTCAACCAGTGTTCAGGGCTTAAAGTGTTCAGGCACTGTGCCTGAATTCAGGCATGGGCTGGGTTGTTTTAGAATTGAAAATGGGCAATATGCCTACAGGCCTATATGACATCTTGATAACTTCAGCCACAGACATTTTCTTTGCTTTAAGCCCTGAGTGTTGTATTTCTATTGTAGGCTTTTTCAGAAGAACTTGCATCTCTACAGCAATCAAAGCCTTCTGTCAGCACTTATGGGCAACAAAGCCCTCTGCCAGCACTTATGGGCAACAATGGTAAAAACATACAGAGTAATTAATTGTGATGGACTAGTGAACCCTTAAAGCAAACATATCAGTATTTCTGGTAACAATTAAATAGTAACTTTCTAATGCATATAATGTGTAATGTAATAGCCCCAGTAATTAAAAACTGAAGTAATTGAACAATACCCAGCATGTTGTTTTACAAAATTCTTTCCTCATGTAGAATCTTCAATGTATGAGCAAACAGACAACATTCCTACTCCATCTGTTGAGGTCCAGGGCAATTCTCTTGAGGCCCTGCATGCTGCCAAGAGATGGATACATGATGTGGTGAACATGCTCAGAGACAACAAAACTGACCACAGCTTAAAAAATAACTTTGTCCTACATTTTGGTCAACGTGAGCATAAGGAGCTGCTGTCCATTCAAGTCAAATTCCAGGTTGGGTTCCAGGTGTTCTTCACTGATGGCCAGGCTGGCATCACCATCGAGGGAAAACCTTCAGGAGTCACCGCTGCAGTGCTGGAGGTGGAGGCCATGTGCTGTAAGGTACAGGAGGCTCATGTGCTGGCTGAGGAAGCGGCCATGCTGTATCCCCTTGTGCGCTGGAGATGCAAGGAATGCCCTCAGCTGGAAAACCCAGAGATCAATGCTGCCCTGGAAAAGGCCTATCTTGCAGGCACTGGGGAGTGTAAAATTGACTCCGACATCAGTGTCGACCTCATGTTTGAGGAGGTGAAAACCAAATATGAAGCGGTGAAATACAAAATTGAAAGAATTTGTAAGTCACGTTTGGGCAATGGCACTTTTAATACATTTTAATACTTAATCTATGAGACTTGACAGCCCTGTGTATGTCATCTTTTATAGGCTTTTTCAAGCATTACCAAATTACACGAGGCTCATCTGGAAAATCGTACTTTGATCGAACACTTAAGGACTTACAGACTGCTTGGCAGCCAACAGAGTTTCAGGAGGCTGGACTTCATGTTGTTCGTGTAAGCTAAAACTTACATTTTCTAAATAGATTTATTATGAACCTGTAGAATTTTCACTTCAAAACATACTTGTGTAGATTTGATTGAATTCATATTTTTTTATATTATATATGAATATATATTTATTATTTCGCATTATTATTTGTGTACACGTGAGTGCTAGTAATTTTGAATGCAGTTGGATTTAATACTGCTTGGCTGTTCCGTGGAACTAATGGAATGTGGTTTATTTTGCTGATCAGGTGGAAACAGTGGAGAACTACGCCCTGAAGCAGCACTTTGAGTTGAGCAGAAAACGCATCTCAGACAAACCCAGATCCCTGTACCAGCGTGTGTCGGCACAGTTTTGCCAGTTGGTCAGCTGGGTGGGCTTTCAGAGAGAGTATGCCCCACCTGACGGTATGTGTGGCATTGATTCTGCAGTAGGTCTAATAGATCCTGACGTAATGCTTAAAGATGTTGACAGACTGAGATGGATAAACATGACCACCCTTACAGTCAGGACAGACAGGATTTTCCAGTCTATCTGAATCTGCACTGGTATTGTTTACTGTCTCAGTGCAGGCCTGATATTACAATTTTACTGGTTACAAACAGTATATGTTGTTGTGCTGGAGCATTTCCTCAAGTTTATTGGATTTACACTACCCCTTTTTAAGGCCTAATGTATGTTCTCCTTTTGCATGGCTGTCATTGTCTCTCCTCAGTGCAAGCGTTTGGGGAGGGCATCTACTTCACTGCCAGTGTTAAATCTGCCATGAAGTTATGGAAAGGGATGACGGAAGAGGAGTATGTCTACATCATCAAAGCAGATGTTCTTACTGGCAGTAACATCTATGGGTCACCAGATCTTATCGTTCCACCATCACGCAGCAGTGATCCCCTTATCCGATATGACAGTGTGAAAGGAGGCATAGATACCTTTGTGATCTTTAATGGCCACCAAGCTCTGCCACTGTGCATTTACACTTGCAAAAAAAAAGTCTAGTTTAAGATGAGTTTTTTTTTAAGAGTTAAGAGTTTTTTGTCAATGTATTTTATTTCTGATGTATTGCAGTGCACATTATTAGTACAAAAAAATCCATATCAAATGCTAAATTGAAAGTAAAAACTGCTTAACAACAGTGGATAGTTCCCTAATCATTTTCACCACATGATGAATGCACTGTTAAAATTGAAGATGGCCTGAATTATATTAAGGAGGCTTTATTATTTTTCTTCCTTTATCTATTTACGATTGAAATCTTTACAGTTCAGAGTGTGTGTACACTTGAAAGGATTGCTTTTCTTGTCATAACACTAAGACATTTTCTAGGATTTACACAATCCGTTCCCATAGTCTGATGTTTGTTTATTAGTGTAGGATTAATGTGCACAGCACATTTTGCTGAGCAATAGAATGCCAGTCTACTGGACATTCATTTACTCTAAGAGAAGTGTAAAGAGTTGTTAATTTAGAAGGGGTTATGGAAGCATTAGATTATTGACTATGGTGATGATTTCTGTTGATATGTAAGCCTGATCTAATCCTGTAATAAAGATCATCAGTATTGGTTTGACTGATTGTTTAATTGGTTGTTGTTTTAATGCATTTTCCATTAGCTTCTAAGAATCTGAAATAAGATAATGAAGTATGGAGAGTTTGTATTAACAAATCATAGATTGTATTATACAATATAAACAAACCAAAGATTGTTTTATACAATACATTTATAGCTGTACACCGATTGTAGCACACATATTTGCAACAATAACAATAAATTATACATATGCATATAAAAAGAATTTTATATAAAATAAAATTAATCTCATATGGCCTAGAAAGACTATACTAGAACATACAGCTCTGGAAAAAATTAACAGACCACTTCAATGTTTTCTGAAATCAGCATCTGGATGGGTGTGCAGTCATGCATGTAGAGGGAGTACAGGAGTGGGCTCAGCACACAACCCTTAAACAATTATTTTTTCGGAAATGTAATTTTGTTTTGTGAAATGTGTTTTTGTGTCCTGAAATATGTTTTGTGAAATATTTTGTTTTCCGAAATGTTGTGTTTTGCTAAAATTTAATGTTGTTTCGTTTTCTGAAATGTGTTTCATCCTTGTGTTTCCTGAAATGTCATTGAAATGTGTTTTGCAAAATGTTGCTGTGTTTTGACCTTCAGGGCCACCGCACATGATCTATTATCTTAATTTAGGCTTTCAGTGTAACACACATTTCAAGATGGGATCATGACAATCTAGAAGTAACCAGTATGAATAATATTTGACATGGTCTTAAAATATATTTTGCCAAATTAAATCATAAATCTGTGTTCATGTATGAACCTGTCCCTTATCATTTTTGAGATGATACCTTTAAGTGCCTCAGTTCTGGCCTACTTTCAATTCAATCAGATCTCTTTTCAGGACTTTCTGGTCATAGGCCTATGTATTCAAGAAAAACATGCTACAGCAAAAAGATGCTACAGTGTTGTCCACTTAAAGTGATTAGACAAAGTATAGGCAGGTGGTGCATCTACAAACAGATCAAGAAATATAGTGCAGTGTAGACAGTAGTATATATGTAATAAGAACAATGTATAAACAACATACAGATATGTGCAATGTAGTAACAGTAACATTATAATAAGAATAATATAGATATATGCAGTGTATTAACTTAATCTAAAATAAGAAAACAGAATACATGTGGATATTCAATATGAAAAATAAAGACAGATATGTACAGAATGTACAGCTATGTGCAGTGTGGTAACAGTACCATTACAGTGCAGAAACAGAGTAGTAAGAATAAGTGTATGTGCAGGATGAATAGTATGAAGAGCAGTAGAAAATGGCTTTATGTAAATGTAATTACAGTATGTACATCTATCTAGCAAGAAGCGTCTGTGTGTCTGTCCTAATGTCTGTGGCACGCATATCTCGCTGACCGTTTGTCAGACTGATTTCAAACTGGCAGGTGTCTTGCTACGGGCATGAGAAAGTGCAGTGCCAAATTTGACATTGTTTGAATAGGAAATGAAAAAGATATCGTTAAATATATCGGTAAAAGAAAACAACAACACACACACACACACACAGCACTGTACTGTAAGCTACCTGTCAGGATAGAAGCAGGGCTTTGGCAGAACTGGATCAGTGTAGGTTACACGGGTAAAAAGTTAAGCGAGTGCAAGATGTGTTAACATGTCTGACCTCAACAATAAAGACCCCCTCTATGCGGTTTGCTTGCATAAAATGACTCCGCGGATTTTGCAACAACACGGCAACACACACAGGTATGTAGTGGCTCTTCAAAATGACGTAAAAAATGATGTGCAATAAACGGACACTTTGAATAGCCCAGGCTACGTTGGACTGTCTTTAGACTTTGAATAAGCAAATGACAATTCCAACTGCAAGGTCCTAAATTGAAACGAGCGATAATGGTCCGGAATTAAAGAACTTCTCAGAATGCCACACATGCAAAGCATAACCAGCGACAAGCAACGAGTGGCAGACAGAGTGTGATGTCATTTATAGGCCACCAGAGACTGATTTGTAAAAAATTTCACAATGCAGTCATGCTTAAATTCTGCTCACTTAACATGTATTATATTATTATATTATCTGTATTCATTATTGAATGCTTACCTGGAATTATGTTTTTCCCTATCATCTTATTTTTAAAGCAGGCCTACCTGCATGCATGTGATTGGGGTACAGGAATAGCATGTTTGAACAGACACTGCACTAGCTTATAAATAAATAGATAAAACACTATGGATGGGATAGGGTAGTGCAAATATCGGGGGGGGGGGGGGTCCGCCTCCTTGTAGTCCCTGTCAAGGTTGCCATGGTCGTGGACACCTCAACAGGCACAGGAGGAGGCATCGGGCAGGGGCGGTGGTTGGGGTGAGAACAGTCTTTGATGATGCTGTGCGTCTTACGCAAGCATCGCTTGTCCTGGATGGCCTAGATGGAGGGGAGTGAGGAACCGGTGATGCGTTGGGCAGTTTTCACCACCCTCTGCAGTGCTTTTCAGTAATAGGCAGAGCAGTTGCCATACAAAACTGTGACACAGTTGGTGAGGATGCTCTCCATGGTGTAGCGGTAAAAGTTCACCAGGATCTGAGAAGACAGGTGAACTTTCTTTAGTCTCCTCAGAAAGAAGCAGTGTTGTAGTACTCGAGTCCGAGACAAATTTAGAGACTCACCCTGTGTGATTGGGATGTGGATTGCTCATTTATTATGAGTAGGCCTATAGGCTATGATATGGCTATGGTATGGTATTCTCTCCGATATAATAAATAGGCCTACAACACATTGGGTTTGGCAAGAAATTTGGCAATACTTTCACACAAGTGATGGCACCCCTGCATGGAGACAGAAGATTGTCCGTTTTGCTTTTAAGGATTTCATCTGCAATGGGAAAAAATGGAACGACATGTAGGCTATGCTTACTTTAGTGCTGGACTTGAACTCAACTTGATCAATAGATACTTGACTCGGACTCGACGTGGATCAATAGTGACTCGACTCGGACTTGACTCGGATGAGTAGTGGACTCGACTCGGACTTGAATTTTTCTTTTTAATGACTTGGACTTGACTCGGACTTGAACACTGGGGACTCGAACCTGGACTCGGACTCGAGGCATAGTGACTTGACTACAACACTGGAAAGAAGAGACGCTGGTGAGCCTTCTTGATCAGGCTAGAGGTGTTGATGGTCCAAAAGGTCCTTAGAGATGTAAACACCCAGAAACTTGAAGCTGGTGACACACTCCACTACAGTCCTGTTGATGAGAATGGGTGTGTGTGTGCTAGTCCACAATAAGCTCTTTGGTCTTCTTGGTGTTGAGAGCCAGGTTGTTGTCAGTGCACCATGGTGTTAGGTGCTGGACCTCCTCCCTGTAGGCCGTCTCATCATTGTTGCTGATGAGACCGATCATCGGAGTGTCGTCTGCAAACTTGACAATGGTGTTAGAGCCATGTACAGGTGTGCAGTCGTAGGTGAAGAGGGAGTAAGGAGAGGGCTCAGCACACATGAGGAGGTGTGATTATCTATCCTAACAGACTAAGGTCTGTTGGTTAGGAAGTCCAGAATCCAGTTACAGAGAGAGGTATTGATGTCCAGTTCATTGAGTTTGGTGACCAGTTTGGAGGGGATGATGGTGTTGAATGCTGAACTAAAGTCAATGAACAGCATTCTCACATAGGTGTTGCTATTGTCAAGGTGGGACAGGGCAGAGTGATGTGCTGTAGAGATGGCATCCTGTGCTCCTGTTTTGACGGTAGGCAAATTGGAAGGGGTCCAGTGAGGGTGGTAAGCAGGTCTTGAGATGGACCAGGACCAGCCTCTCGAAGCACTTCATGATGATGGGGGTGAGTGCAACTGGACGGAAGTCATTAAGGCTTTTGCAGTGGAGAGTTTTGGCACCGGAACGATGGAGGCTGCCTGGGCTAGTGACAGATTAAATATGTCAGTCCAAACCTCAGCCAGCTGCACAGCACAGACCCTGAGTACGCGTCCGGGGATCCCATCAGGACCAGCAGCCTTACATGCATTAGTCCTGCTCAGTGCCACACACACATCGGTGGTGCATGTGAGTGGCTGGTAATCTGCAGAGACCACAGCCTTGATGGCCACCTCCTTATTGTCCCTATCAAAGCGGCCATAGAAGTGGTTCAGTTGATCAGGTAAGGAGTTGTCGGTGACAGGGGGGTGGAATTAGTAGTTTTGTAATCTGTGATGGCCTGGATGCCTTGTCACATGCGTTGGGGGTCTGAGTTGTTCTTGAAGTGGTCCTCAATCCTTCGCTTATGGTTGTGCTTGGCCTTCTTGATGCCCCTTTTCAGGATAGCCCTGGATGAGCTATAGGCCTGAGAATCACTTGATCTGAATGCGCTGTCTCATGCCTTCAGCAGGAGTCTGACCTCACTGTCCATCCATGTCCGTGTGGGATTCATGGGTGGCCTGAGTTGCAAACACTCTCCAGTCAGTGTTTTCAAACTGCTGCTGAAGTGCTATGTCAGCTCCCTCTGGCCACAATTGACTTGACTGTCTTTACTGTTGGTTCCACACGTTTGATGAGTGCTGAATACTTGGGCAGTAGAAACAATGAGAGGTGATCAGAGTGTCCTAGGTGGGGAATGACACATTTTGATTTTAGGCAGTACAGTCTTTAAAGGAATACGCCACCCCTAGGTGAAATTGGGTCACTCCCCCGGATGAGAGAACGAGAGCAAACACGAACTGGTGGTGTGAGTGTGGAGTGTGGAAAAAAAACCGAGGACTGCAGGATGGATCATTGCTGAGAAGTCCTCTTCGGGAGCGTTGCCCACCATCGATGGCAGTATTTTATCCCACTCTGCACAGCATAAACACTCCATTTCAGTCGGCATGGGTTGGCACACACACTCCACACTCACACCACCAGTTCGTGTTTGCTCTCGTTCTCTCATCCGACTCGCATTGACTAGTCGCAACGTCCTCTCTTCCTAGATCCAAAGCTCGCAACTCCTCTTCAGTGAACTCCGGTTCGAAAAGGTAGGGTCTTGGATCTTGGTAGTCAAAGTCATGATCTTCGTCTATCGTGTAATCTTCCATATTCATCGCCATTAGAACTCTTAGAGAAAGCCCACCTGTCAGTGTCAGCCTAGTAGCAGAGAACGTGGTAGTCACGCTGGTGTAGGCCTATTGCCGGAAGTTGAGGGTTTACAGATGCTGCGTGATGTCTTTGCACCTGGCAGCGGTGCTTTGCCAGTGCTATGCCTGAAAATAGTTCCAAATCTAAATTGGTCTAGTAAATCCCTTCGTGTTAATTTGCATTGATATGTACTCGATGTGAATGTACAGGTTACGAGAAATAATTATAAAAAATATTGAGTTATTTGATTCACTTTTGCAATGACATGCTATCTGATATCGCCGGATTACAGCGACTACGCTAAAGTAAAGCTAACCGGGCCTTTTCTAGATTAGGACAATGGCTGGGTCGCTTTGGCTCACTCATCCAACTCTAGGGACTGCGGGGAGTGACCCAATTTCACCTAGGGGTGGCGTATTCCTTTAAATTTGAGTGGTTGAAGTCACCCGCAACAATGTAGGCTGCCTCGGGATGCAGAGTTTGTTGTTTACTGATAGCTGAATGCAGTTCTTTCATGGCAATTAGGGATGTAACGGTATGAAAATTTTACCTCACGGTTATAGTGACCAAAATTATAATGGTTTTCGGTATTATCACGGTATTTTTTTAAAGTGTGTTCAATATGTTCAGAAAGCACTGATGGGCCTACAAAAGCTGAAATAGTTTCAAAGTGTCCCGGTCATGTTCCTTGGTCATGTTTAGGCCTAATTGGCTATGTGCTATAGCTTAACTTACCCTACCATTACTTGAAGTTTGCTATTTCTGTTATTTGGATCCAATGAGTAAGACCAAAGTAAGTGTTTGAAATAAAACTTTAGGCTACTGTATTCTCCTGATAATGTGAGTGGAATGGATTTAATGTGGACGCAAACATAAAAAGACGCAGAGTGGCTACATCATACAGTGCACATTTTGCGGTGAAAATGTTATGCCTTTTAAAATCAGGTGTAGCTTAATCCGAATCGCAGTTAAAAGCATCAATTAGACAACAGAATCAGTAGGGTACCAGTTTTGTTTCATTGTACCAGGCCTACTGTATGTCAAAAGCAGGCTCGGATGAAGCTGGGAAGGATTAAACACACGCAGCTTCCACACCGCGGTAATCAACCGTGATAATTATGATATTTGAAATGAAAACGGTAATTGTTATCGTCAACATTTGTATCGCGGTTTACCATTATACCGGTAATCGTTACACCCCTAATGGCAATCAGCATTAGCATCCGGAGGTAAGCTGCTGTTACTACAGTTGCTGTAAACTCTCTGGGCAGAATAGAAAGGTCTACACTTAACCATGAGATACTCTAGCTTAGCTGGGGGAAATTACGTGGACTTTGGAAAGGGTTATTGTGGAAGGGTTATTAGAGACAAAAGTGTGTATTTCTGTTGACGTCTGAATCTGAATTCAGTACACTAATCCTGTCATGAAATATATGATTAATATGGTTTTGATTGGTTGTGTGGTCATGAAAACATTCTTTCATCTCTCAAGAACATCAATGAATCCGAAGGAGAATATGTGTTAGTCTTAAATGGAATGATGCATTACAACTAAAAATAAACAATTCAAAGGTTTTATTATACAATACATTTACAGTTGTGATTGTAGCACACATATTTGTAACAAGAAGTAATCATGATACATATAACATTGTTGTATGTATACATTACAATCATTTGATAAACAAAAACAAACAAACAATAAACAAAATCTATCTCTTAGAGCCTTCTTGAGACAATACAAGAATATCTAACCCAATAACTGGTAGTTAATCACCTGCCACAATATACAACCTCGGCTTTTATAATATATCTGGGTAAATTATATAAAATAGCCATATACTGTATGTGTTTTTAAAGTCAGTAAAATGACAAAAATATCTGTTGGCTGATTCATTTCTACAGTATTTGTATGTAGTAGGTACAAACATGACACTTTTGACTATGTTTGCAAATAAAATACTCAAACACAGGTCACATTTTTTCCATGGCTGAGGCAACAAGTCTCTAGAGAAGAAAAATTACAGTCATGATAAAGTTTTTTTTCCTGCATGAGACTGGGTCAGGACTAGAGGGGTTAAATTGTGTAATTGTTGATATTGTGTTAACGCTAACAGCAGTGTTCAGTAACCGCAAGGACCTAAAACAGTCAGTCAACATATGTCTATACTACAATAAAAGTATTGATATACACTGTAAACACTGTCAAGGACAGTGGACAAAGGACAGTGGCTTTATAGCTGCACTATAGATGCCCCCATTTTCAGTGTATGTGTGCGGGTTACAAAACAAATGCAGTGGGAACGTCACATTTTCAGTGTATGTGTGCGGGTTACAAAACAAATGCAGTGGGAACGTCACATTTTCAGTGTATGCGTGCGGGTTGCAAAACAAATGCAGTGGGAACGTCACATTTCGATAGCATCCCTCCATTAAAAAATGCCTGTACTGTTGCAGCATCTCCAAATGAGAAGGATCTGCCGCATAAGTTGACACAAAGTTCAAACCAGGTGAGGGTAAAATAAAAACCATCCTTATTTCCAGTCAACTTAAATAAAGACACCAAGACTACTAGTGTATAAACTACCACTGTTTAACAACTGAGAAGATAAAATAGCAAGACTGGCACATTGTTAAAGTCTGAACTAGTAAACACAGAGGCCTTGTCAGGCTGTATAAATGTCTCTCAGCACATAATGAATTGAAAAACACAGTGACAGCGAAGTGCACTTCCTAAGAAATTCCTAAGATGTGGGAGATGTTATTGCCTTTCTCTGTCTCCACATCCCACCAACATTGCTATTCACGCAAGACTGGCTCAGCTGAACTGGTTAACATCTTTCTGTTCCCAATCAGACCACTATGAATCGATTTCATGCTGGTGATGCACGCCTCAGTCTATACTTCTGTTTGCAGTTTTTGTGCGCCTGAAGACTTTGAAATGTTGGACCTTTAAAATGTGTTGCTTGTATGGCTAATCTTGTCATCAACAGCCAATGCTCTCTCTCTCATTCAAAACCTGTATAACTTTACCCTCTCTCTTCTCTCTCTCCTCTTTCTCTCTTTACCCTCTCTCTTCTCTCTCTTCTCTCTCTCCTCTTTCTCTCATTACTCTGTGCATTCTGCCACCTCGTTGCCATCCACTAAGAGCGTGTGGATGATGCCGTCTCTTCTTTTACCACTGCTGACAGCCTTGATGCAACAGTCATGGTCACTCAGGGTAAAATGTGTTTCTGTGCCATCGTCCACAAACTCGCCCTGTGTAAGTGAAGGAGAGGGTCGGAAGACAGAGAGAGGTAATTTAAAAGAATGCATGTTTCAACAATACCTGCGTTCCTATCTGCACCATTTCACTGAGAAAATAAGTTGTATTCAACGGTGTAGATACTGCACACAGTCTGCTGATTAGACTGCTGTACTACAGTACAGTATTAACACCGTCTCAAAGTAGAAGACATTGTTTGCTTTCAACCTGCCAAATGGTGCACAATGGTGGTCATTATTTCAGTTTTAGGCCTACTTATACTTGGTGCACAATTTGTCTTTCATTTGTTTGTAGGACTTTCACTAAAGGCCAAAAGAGCTTAATTAACATACAGTACATCCCAACTATCTATTTCAGAATTAGCATTCTACACATTCAACACTTGTCACCATGCCTTAGTTATGCTGCTATAGCATAGTGCTGTCATGGACTTTTCATGTGTCACGCCGTACAACCCCCCCCCTCTCCTCTCCCCCCTTCTCTCTCTCTCTCTCTCAACTCTCCCTCTCTTGCCTATTCCCACCATGGTATACTGTAACAATATATAGTACTACTGATTACTTATTGACATTAACCATTTTGATTTTCAGTAATACTAACCCACTCTACATCTCTCTTTCTTCCCCCTTACTGTACCTCACTTGTGAGGTATATCATCACCAGTCATCAACCATCCGTGTGTTGGCCCTCCTCTCACCCATCTCACCTGAAGTCCCATCCTCGACTGCCCTATTACTGCCCCCTATCTGGACTCCTGGCCCGTACAGCCTAGCGACCCACCACCAGCCTATGACAACTCTGCCCGGATTACTGGCCCATCCGCCAACCCACCACATGCCCCTCGAAAACTCCCTTCCCCTGGACAATCCCAACGCTGGACTATTGAACTTTCTGTCACTAAATCAGGAATAACGAATAACCATAACGGATACGTAATCATCCCACCTCTTGTAACTTTCAGCTCAAGTGCTTAACACCATGTCTTATTCTCTACACCCGACTATCATATGCATTTGTCATGTATACAGACCTTACTGTCATGTACTGACCCTAGGCAGATGGGTCAGGCCCTTGAGTCGTGGATCTGCTCGAGGTTTCTTCCTATATATATCTCCAATTCTAGGGAGTTTTTCCTCGCCCCTGTTACCCATGGGCCTCTCTCTTGCTTTCCTTTTCTTCCTTTCTTTCCTTCTTTCTCTGATTGCCTACATTCTGTAAAGCGCCATGATACATGTGTTATGTTTTGGCGCTCTATAAGCACAATAAATTGAAATTGAATTGAAATTGTGTACAAGTGTTTTTTGCAATACATTTAAAATATCTTCAATGAAGTAGTAGTCCAATGTATAAAGTATATGGAGGTAGCTTTCACTTGGCTTCTGCTGTTCTGTAATTGTGGGCTGATAGATACTCACAGCTGTTTCCATCTTGTGTCCATTACACCAAATGTCCATGGTATCTTTCTCTGTAAAGTGTTAAGAAAATTCCAACAGTTAAAAACCAAGTGAAGTAACACTGCAACATTAGTCAACTCATGTGGACCAGGACTGTAAATCACTACTTCAAAATGTCGCCCATCCCATATCTTGGGATCCCATTATACTTAGCAAACATCTATAAGAAAAGAACAGTGTCAGCCTGAGGGTCTGCTCTGCCATGCCTGGTACAGAGACTACGCAAGCGGCGGATGTGAGGTGAGGGGAGGCTCAGCGTCCCTATCCATCCTTTAAGCATGGTGTTACTGGAAATAATGTCAGCTGATGAGCATGAGGAAATTAGGTAAATGTGGATAGGAGCAGGCTTCACTCAATGTGTATACTTTTAAACTTTAAGAGAGCTGGCCTGGAATGAGGAAAGTGAGGATAGGAGCAGGCTTCACTCAATGTGTATACTTTTGAACTTTAAGAGAGCTGGCCTGGATAGTTAGAATACGTAAAGTAGGAGAGAGGCCCTACACTTTTATTTGCACAGACGCGTTTCGGCGCGTGACTTCTTCAGTGTGCAACCTTCAGGAGGAAATGAGGGACATGTGTTGATGGCTGACAAATGCTATAGTTTATGGATTGTTTTTTATAAGTGTAATTAGACAAGCAACAACAACCAGAAGCTGCAATAGACCTACACAACTTCAATAAAGGGCCCCATGTTAAATTGTATAAACCAGCTGACCACTGCGAAGTGAAACATCACATCAGTTTACAATCATAAGGCATGTGTGCAATAATAAGGCATGTGTGCAATAATAAGGCATGTGTGCAATAATAAGGCATGTGTGCAATCAATCACAGAGTCCAAAGGTGGGGAAAGTCCCATGTTGGCTACAGGGAAAAGTCCTTCTGTACCAGATAGAACAATATGACTAGGGCACACAGAAAAGAAACAATTACAATAATAAACCACTCCATACACTATCTTGTGACTAAAATGTATAATGCTCCCTTGTTAAAATTAGTGAACAAAATAATCCTGAAATTGTCAAGGCATAGCCTACATAGTCAATATTGTTATCACACAATTATTATTATCAAAATACGGGAAATGAAAGCTGAACTGCACAGTACATCTGCTACCTGCCAATATGCGATTTCAACATATTTTCTAAAGGGTCTTTCTTTAATGCCCGTTTAACAAAGGCATGCTTGCAATCAGTCAGAGTACAAGGGTGTGGAACATCCATCCCATGGCGGCTTGAAGAAAAACAAACATTTCCCTCAGTACCAGTTGCAGCCACTGGGGCACTCAGTTGAAAGCAATTTTGTAAACAAACCACTCCCCCGCCATCCTGCCTAGCAACCAACATACATGATGATCCTCTCTTGCTTACATTTGTGAAATAAACTCATTCAAAACTCAAAATATGAATAAATCACTTTAACAAAAGCATACACGTGTGACAACATTGAAATTGTTTTTTGAACATTGTTTTAAAAGTTGTATCAGTGATATCGGGATACGTCACTTCTGTTGATGTTCAAACAAAACAGAGAGCTAGCTCGCTACTCCCTCCCCCTCCCTCCCGTGCAATTAAAACTCTCCTAAACGCGCATCTCGTCGGTTATTGGTTGAAACACCTTTATTTTGCCTTTGAGTGGGTTGCCAACCCTTGTTGGTAGCAATTGTTTTTGTGATCTCGGAGCCTAGGCTGCCTACAGAGACGCGTTTTTTTGACGGCCTGCTTATGGGGCAGACAGCTAGCGGATCCTTAGGAAAAATTAGATGAATGTGATCATTTATGTTTGGCCCTTTTTTGGGCCTGAAATCGCTGATACAACCTTTAAGTTAATATGAATATAGAATATGAATGTGAGAATGCGTGTCTACTTTGTGTTTAGGTATTCATGTGTGTTATGGCTGCATCAAGGCTCCATTGAGCATCATTTAACTTCTAGACATCAGCCAATTGCCTTCCTCCACACCAGCATTTTACAGCTAGATGTGACATCTTACTCTGGCTCCACGAAGCTTGGTTTTATTTTCTGAGGTCTTACAGAGCTGGCAATCTGATGGTAGGTCAGGTAGTCAAGGTGGTTGACAGGTGCTGACTGTATGCAGATGGTGTGCTGTAATCAGATTAAGAGATCACAAGCCTTGCAACTTGCTGACAGGCTCACTGCTTAAGCATGACACCACATGCTGCCAATGAACCCACTGTCACCCAGTGCAGAGCCTAGCTCAGTTTCAACTCCATTTATGCCACAATCACATGCCATTCTTTGTATTTGAACTGCCCGGTGTTCCCTCTTTTGTGCAGTTTATGGAAAATTAAAATGTGAAGCCTTACCCAGGACAACCCTGCAGTCTGTGCCATCTAGGTTGAGCAGCCAAGTACTGGTCACCTTTGAGCGATTCTCCATATACTTCTTCAAGCTCTTTCCATTGATCTCTAGCGTGTACTCGTAGGCAAAGCCGCTCACCGCATCAATGTTTATGGTGGCCTTGGTGTCTGAGCTCCCCACATAAAACGTCTCCTTCCCAACCAGTTTGAACATCCAGTCCCTTCGTAGAACTTCCTGTACAGAGAGGAGGAAGATATAAAGACTTCACTACTCACATATTGATTTGTTTGTGCTCAATACAGCCTAATGGTAAGATAGTAAGTTGATTTATTCACAAAGCACACAGTCTACATAATTTGTAGTCATGCCTACAGCCAGCACACATGGACTTGACTCTAGTCACACTTTGATGACATTGGTGAAAGCAGGTGTCCTTTGAGGTTGGTAAATATGTACCCTTACCTTGCCATCTATGCAGATGACCCGTTTCCCGGTGGTTGTGCCATGTTCAAACTCGATCCTATGGACTCCATCGCTCAGAGCAACCTCCCACACGCCCACCAGGTCGCTCGACATCCTGACCTGATATAAAACCGCACCAGTAGTTCAACTTCTGAGCCCAAGTACCTACAGAACACGGTCAAATATGTATAAAGCTAGCTAATATTACCTAAATGAATGTATGGAACGTTTGCCTATGTTGGTTCCTTGGCACATGTTATCAGCTAACGATAGTTCACTAAGTCTGATGTTATAACGTCAATTTACCTAACGTTAATGTTCTGATTCCAGTTAATTTGCAGCCAACAGCAACAAGCTGATTACCGCGAACGTTACGTTACAAACACTTTTTTTCATGGGATTGCTGCTGCTGGGGTTAACGTTACGAAACATTAACCTGGTCAACTTTATCAACCTAGCAAGCACAAGTAGCTTCTAACGTTAGCATCAAAACAGAGATGATTTAGGAAAGGAGGAGGAGGAGGTGAGCGCCTGTGAGATCTGAGATAAGATAGATTTCCAGTCACCTAAAAGGCACATTAAAGTTAACCAAATTAGAACTAGCACTATCGTTAACCTGGGATAAACTAACGTTAGCTAACATCTGTGCACGCTAGCGAAAATTATGCTAACGTAGCTATGGAATCATGACCTATCTTTTACTGTCTATGATCATGACACACTGCAAGCATGTTAGATAGCTTACCTGGACTCGAACAGAAAGGAAGATTGATATCCTATCTGGTTAAGCTATGCGCGCTTTCGCTAAGTTAGGGTGAGAGAGACTGGTTGATGGTAGCTAGAAACAACTGATTGGTCACTATGGAAACGAAAGGTGCTTCTTCTCCGGTGTGTTTTCCACTCAAGATACCATACTGCCACCTAACGGGTTGGGAGGATAGTGAAAAGCTCCGCTCTAGAATCTTTGGTGAAAAGGCCTCCAGCCCCACCGGTGTGGTGTAACCAGAGGACAGGGCACTAGTTTAATTAGATATATTTGAAATACGTAGGCCTATTTTTATTTTTTTTGGTTTTTGCAGGATTGGAAAAAATCAAATGTAGTTTGAGATTGGGATTGCATTTAGAATACTTAAATATCTTTTTCTCAAATAACCCAAAATGTTATCATTCAGTAGGCTATAACAATGACAAAATAAAATCGATTGTGCGTATAGGCTAATACTTGAAGTAGACACGTAAGTGTGAATATGCCTACTTGAAGCTGACCTACAGTATTTGTATGTGAGCTTCAAATAAACACATTTATCTGTTTACAACGTAGCCTAGCAGAATTACTTGGCTATGGAACCAAAATCCTGTTTGCGTTGCAGAGAGCATGCACGAACTTGTATGCTTTATGGTGCAGCCAATTCAGTTACTCAAGACTTCAAGGCCATCATATACAACGTTTTTAAACAAAGAAAATACGAACATAGCGGTGAAGTGATTCGTTTTTTCATGGTTTATTTTTCCAAAGCATCCTTTCCCCTGTTCAGTGGCTTTTGTGGGTTACGCACCTGCTAGGCTACAGTCAGTGTTGTATAAGTACTAGAAAGCAATACTTGAGTAAAAGTACAAGTATCGTACTAGAAAAAGACTTTGGTAGAAGTGAAAGTTGCCTTTTAGAATATTACTTAAGTAAAAGTCTTAAAGTATCTGATATATACTGTACTTAAGTATCAAAAGTAATTTTCTGATATTTAATGTACTTAAGTATTTGAAGTAAAAGTAAAAAGTAAAAAGCAAGCGGTTTTATTTTGAACTTTTATTGTAAACTTTATTTTGGCTTACTTATAGTAAAGCATAAAGCATATTCAGGGTTCCCATATCTTCTTAATCTCACTCATCAAATCAAATCACATTCTTTTCTAGGACTTTTTAGGCACAATTCTCTGAAATGAAAAATAAATAACTTATTTCTTTCACACAAAAAAAATGACCTGCTTGTATAGGGAGAACATTTTGGTCATGTGGCATGAGCATTTCTAGGGCTTACTCCCCAGGTCACCGTCACGCACACACACACACACACACACACACACACACATGCCACCTATGTCCAGCAGCTACTAATATGCATTAGTTGAAACTGAAAAGTTCATCTTCAAAAGAAGCTGGTTTTCAAAGTTGCCAGAATTCAGGCCCAAGACCGACCATAGTGGTGGAAATTGGATAAATGAAGCAACATTTCAGCTCTTACTATCCTGTAGTTTTTATTAGTACCATAATTCAACAAATGTGTAAAGGTTATATAACTAGATGTACCGCAGAGCGGTACAAAATATGACCGCCGCCCAGTCCAGCACATTTTTTCCACAAAAAGAAATCACGCTGAAAGGCCTATATGATTCTAACTGTCTCACTAAATTGCATTATCCACACTCAATTCTCACTGGTATCTGCTAGACAACAAGTACCAAAACATGATTAGTTCATAGATTTCACATGTAAAATTAATTTTATACAACCCCACCTCCATCTTGCCTGTTTATAATTCTGAGAAATTCTTGATTGTTTGTGTTATGTTTATGTTATGTGTGTGTGTGTGTGTGTGTGTGTGTGTGTGTGTGAGTGTGTGTGTGTGTGTGTGTGTGGGTGTGTGTGTGGGTGTGCGTGCGTGCTTGTGTTTGTGCCTGCGTATGTGCCTGTGCATGCAAGCGTACATATGTCTACTGTGTGAGTATGTGTCATACGTATGATTACTGTGAATGTATGTGTGTGTGTGAGTGTATCTGTTTGTGCACATGTGTGCACATGAAATGGGTTAACATGACCCCTGGAGGCAAATATACGGAAAAAAATGGTCATCCTAGGCCCTACAGTTCTCAAGATATTCACAGAGAACTGTGTCTGCCCTACCCTCCTTTGGGGGGTCCAGTCCAGCGGGGGGGCTACAGATCAAAACGAAAAATGACGTTTCCATGCTATCCATGTGGGGGTACATGCCCACCAAGTTTCGTGTACCCCGGTCTTTCAGTGTCCCGGGAATCCTTGTTGGTGTACGTCACTAAATGTACACATAAATTATTTTATTGTAAGGCCCCCCATGAACGAAAGTACACAAAACTTGGCATGCATTCGGAGGGTGTCATAATGATCCTACACTTTTAATTTCGTGCAGTTTTAACCTTGTCAGCCAGAGATATTGTGATGAAAACACCTATTTTTTTTTTTTTAATTTTTAACTAGGTGGCGCTATACATGAAATAAGTGGTAATGGGATGGGTTGACATGCCCCCTTAAGACCAACATACATAAAAAAGATGGACCTCCTAGGCCCTACGGTTCTCGAGATATTCACAGAAAACTGTCTCCGGCCACCTACAGGCCAGTTGGTGTATAGTAACATAAATTAATTTATTGTGTGGCCCCCCATGAACGGAATTCCACAAAATTTGGCGTGCATACAGAGGGTGTCATAATGATCCTACACTTCCAATTTTGTACAGTTTTGACTTTGTTAGGTCACAGATACCTTCGATTACAACACCTCATTTTTACTTTTTTGTGTTTAACTAGGTGGCGCTATACATGAAATGAGTGGTTATGGAATGGGTTGACATGGCCCCTTGAGATCAACATACAAAAAAAATGGTCCTCCTAAACCCCACGGTTTTCGAGATATTCACAGAAAACTGTGTCTGCCCTACCCTCCTTTCGGGGGGTCCAGTCAAGCGGGGGGGTTACAGATCAAAACGAAAAACGATGGTTCCATGCTATCCATGTGGGGTTACATGCCCACCAAGTTTCGTGTACCCCGGTCTTTCAGTGTCCCGGGACTCATTGACGGAAATTTGGACTTGCGAAAAAGAAAGAAAAAAAAAATAAAAAGAAAAAATCTGACTAAATCTACGCCGCTTCGCTGCGCGGCGGTCATAATAAATAGCTTTCTCACATACTTCCCCTTTCCTGCCTCCAGGTGGTTTAGGGTGGTGTGCAGGAGGTTGGAGATGGCATCATCTCTGGACCTGTTGGTTCTATAGGCAAACTGGAGGGGGTCGAAGGAGCTTGGTAAAGATGAGCAAATGAAATTCTTCACAAGCTTTTCAAAGCACTTCATCAGTGTTGATGTCAGGGCCACTGGACGGTAGTCATTTAGGCATGATGGGCTTTTGTTTTTTGGCATAGGTACAATAGTAGACTTCTTAAAGCATGTTGGAACGATAGCTTGTGCCAATGACGTGTTGAAAATGTGTGTAAACACAGGGGCTAGCTGGTTAGCGCAGGATTTCAGTACCCTCCCAGAAATGCCACCTGGTCTTGCAGCCTTCCTGCACTTTGCCTTCTTAAACACGTTTCTCACGTCATACTCGGAAACAGTGAATGGAGTTTCCTCACTATCGTTCTCATCCGCTTCTATAGTAAGGGTGCATGAGTCTTCAAATCGTGCATAAAAAACATTTAACTCGTTGGCAAGGGAGTTACTCACTCTCATCACTGAAGGAGACTTGCTTTCAAAGCCCGTGATGGTTCTCATCACTGAAGGAGACTTGCTTCCCATACACGAGCTGGATCGCCCTCACTGGTCGGCTTCCCCTCTGTCCCTCATGCCTTTTGTGTGCTCCTGCAAACTAGTCACTATGGAATACCTTTACATCCACACATGACAACAGTAAACAAGTAAATAAATAAACAAAACAATAAACAAATAAATCAGTGTTTCCCTCTTCCCCTAGCGACGACAACCAATCAGACACTCTTCTCAGTATTACCAGAGCAACGTCACTGCCGGTGTCTGTCTTCATGTAGGAAGACATCTATGACATACACACTGTCAGTGAGGGCCAGGACACTGACCTGAGCCTAATTCCATGTTCTTGTTTTGATAGGCCTACTTGTTCTTGTTTTGGATTGTAGGGCTACTTGTTCATGTTTTGATTGTAGGCCTACTTGTTTGATCGCTGCCCTGTAGTTATCAGTGGTCTGTTCTTCCACAGATTAGTTAGAGTCAGCCTGAAATTGAGTTAAAAAAATGATGCAGTATCTGCAAAAGTGCTCAGATGGGCTGACATTTCCAGTGAATACACCAATCACTCTTTTTGGGGCAGCCGTGGCCTACTGGTTAGCAAAAAAGCTAATTATTGATTGGGTGTTGGTGGAGAATTTGGGCCCCATGGCATAAAATACTTTTGGGCATCCCAAATGCTACGGGGGTCAGGGGCATCCCCTGTGAGGAAATATTGAAGAATAACCCCTTAAACTCACCTGAACCAGAGACGTTACCTGTTAAACTCACCTGAACCAGAGACGTCACCTGTTAAACTCACCTGAACCAGCTCACTCACTGGTAGGACCGGTAGTGTGATTAATGACGTGTGTCACGGTCCCGTGGGGTTCCCGTGTCGCTGCTCCCTCATGGGGGTGCAGAGTTCCACCAGTGCACCAGGTGTCACTCTATTGTTTAAGTTTCAGGCTGAGGTTGGAGAGGAAGCAGAGCTAGCTGCTGATTGGCTTACACCAAGGGCCCGGTGTAGGCTAACCCTTTTTAAATCTATGGAGCTGCCAGTGTTTTCTCTCTCTCGACCCTGATGCTGGTCCTCCGTTTGGTGCCTGCCTGATCGCAGGCCAGATGCTGGCTTGGGCTGTTGATTATGGTTGCGTTATTCTTTAGTTTCCTTAGTTTGTAGATCTGCAACGTTTTGTATATATTCTATTATTGTAAATAAATTATGCATTGTTATACCGCAAACCCCTTGTGTGTCCTCCCATCTTTGTCCAGTTATGAGCCAGACTGTGACACGTGTTACACCCAACTCTGCTCAGCTACGAGTGGAGAAAGAGGCTCCCCTGAGTGTGAATTCACTCCAAGTTGGACTGCATGACCATGGCTCAACTCTGTAGCCCATAAACTGCATGACAGTAGGCTATTTATATTTATCTGTACAATAACCACATGCATTTGTTCAACTTTATGGATGGGGGGCAGGGGGTCGTTATCTGGTCCCTGCACTTTGAAACTTGTTCCGCGCGCCTGGTGTGTGTGTGTGTGTGTGTGAGAGAGAGAGAGAGAGTATGAGTGTGTGTGTGTGACTGAGTGCCTTTGGTCTAGGTAGGGAGGGACTTGTGGGGGAAAATAAACTTAGTACCCATCTGAAAACACACACACACACAGGTTTCATGCATAGCGGACGTACACACTAGCTTTGAGATCTCTGAGAACATCTATTGCTGAGAACATCTATTGCACAGTCCTGATTTCTGCACCTCCTCTACATCCTCTTTCTCTGAACTAGCTGCACACACACACACACACACACACACACTTTAGGAATTGCATTGGATAGTCTAGCCATGCTGCCCTGCTTCTCTTGGACACTAGTGATGTGGACCGTACAAATGCTGTCCATACACACCGGTATGTTCTGTGACCCTGTGTGTGTGTGTGTGTGTGGATGGAATCCACTATCTTGAAATATCCTGATTTCTTCTTATTATAACCTTTTCTTTTTACCTTTTCAAGAATGAATGCGACTCTAACCGCTTAACGTACAGACATGTTGAAAATTACCCTTGTGTAGGTCTGGAGTGGGGCAAGAGAGTTATTATTTCAGATTATTTCAGAAAGTTTATACTTTTTGAGAAATAGGGGATTAAAAATGTTAAAAAGCTAATTTTTCCCCCATAGACTTGAATGGATGTCATAATGGCCTAAAGCCAGCTGCGCTCGTTAAGCTCCCAGAGCAGTTCCCGGGCTAATCAGAACACTGGCACAGGTGTCACCTGTGAATCCAACTGTCTCAGCTTCTAATGCATACAATCTGGTGCTCCCTAAAACTACACATCCCGTAATTAACTTGTGCGCATGCGCAGTAGCGTTCTCCTTGCGTCATTGATTCCTACAGGCCACGGTTTTTATTCGAATGCAGTGTGTAAAGTCTTTTTAAAACGACTCGGCTCATTATCTTCTAATCAAGAAAGCAAGCAAGCTGCCGTTAACGTTACCTGTTTAGCAACAAACTCGTAGTCTAGCTGCTATGTCTAGAGAGGACGTTACGTTTAACTCTAGCTAGTTTGATAATATTGTATTTAGGGATGTAACGGTATGAAAATTTAACCTCACGGTTATAGTGACCAAAATTATCACGGTTTTCGGTATTATCCCGTTATTTTTAAAAGTGTGTTCAATATGTTCAGAAAGCACTGATGGGCCTACAAAAGCTGAAATAGTTTCAAAAAGTGTCCCGTTCACTTTTTCCTTGGTCATGTTTAATTGGCTATGTGCTTATAGCTTAACTTACCCTACCATTACTTGAAGTTTGCTATTTCTGTTATTTGGATCCAATGAGTAAGACCAAAGTAAGTGTTCGAAATAAAACTTTAGGCCACTGTATTCTCCTGATAACGTGAGTGGAATGGATTTAATGTGGACGCGAACATACAAAGACGCAGAGTGGCTACATGATACAGTGCACATTTTGCGGTGAAAATGTTACGCCTTTTAAAATCAGGTGTAGCCTAATCCGAATCGCAGTTAAAAGAATCAATTAGACAACAGAATCAGTAGGGTACCAGTTTTGTTTCATTGTACCAGGCCTACTGGATGTCAAAAGCAGGCTCGGATGAAGCTGGGAAGGATTAAACACACGGCTTCCACACCGCGGTAATTAACCGTGATATTTATGATATTTGAAAAGAAAAGGGGTAATTGTTATCGTCAACATTTTTATCGCAGTTTACCATTATACCGGTAATCGTTACATCCCTAATTGTATTACGCCGAGTAAGTTCATAACTTGATTAAGCGATAACTGAGGATTCAGTAGGTGAGTTATACTACGTTAGCTAGACCTCAGGGAGAGAGAACGGCTAACACAGGGAGAGAGAACAGCTTAGTGTCTGTGTGTGTTCATGCAGACAGACAAAGTAAACACTACTAAAGAAGCTGTAAGCAATGCTGGATGAAGTTGTTGATGTTTATGGCACGTAATGTGTGTGTTTGACTGTGTGTGTGTTTATGGCACTTATAATGTGTGTGTTTGACTGTGTGTGTGTGTGTGTGTGTTTATGGCAAGTTTTGATGTTAAGGTGTTTAATTGTGTTCCCTTTTGTTATTTTTCATACATAATCATTTGTAAAGCACTTTGGATCAACCCCCCGTTTGGATCAACCCCCCAATGGATCAACCCCTCAATGTGCTGTATAAATAAACTGACTTGACTTGAATTATCCAACGCAAACATTCCATTCATTCAAAGTGGGGCCTTCAGCCTCGTGTCTACTGCAGAATTACAGCCGCCTGTAGGGATGTCCATTGTTTAAGTACACCCTGAATTACAGCCGCCCGTAGGGATGTCCATTGTTTAAGTACACCCTGAATTACAGTCGCCTGTGGGGATGTCCATTGTTTAAGTACACCCTGAATTACAGTCGCCTGTGGGGAAGTCCATTGTTTAAGTACACCCTGAATTACAGCCTCCCCGTGGGGAAGTCCATTGTTTATGTACACCCTGAAGTCTGACGGCCATACCAATAAGCCCTAGCCTAGAAATCTAGACGCGCCCCTAGCGGCAGCAAATTACATTTGCTGCCAGGGCTAGTCTAGCAACTCTCCGTTGGCTTGTGAGCTCCAGAAATCAAAACTTAATCAGGCCAATGAAATCGTGTATAGAGTCGTTAGGTGGGCTTAACATAATGATTGATGGCAGAGTTGCAACGGTTTGGCTTGAATTCCCTGCTACTTGAAAACAAATAAGATGGATGTTGCTGCTGGCGAACAGTGTGACACGAGTTAAGCTTTTATTACTGTAAGTTGGCAAACGTTTGAACTAGCCAATAGGACTCATAGCGCTGCCGCTGTCCTATTGTGTGCAGAGGGAATTTGAAAGACAACTGATTATCCCGCCCCTCGGACTGAGCACTGCGAACGGTGAGTGCCCAGACCCTACATTTTAATGTGGGTCTGGCTCGTCAGGCTACTTAAAAGCATTAGATCTGTCTAACTTCAGAAGCTTGACCTGTCAGGTTAGTGAAGTGCTACAAGACTAAAATTGGAAAACAATATACAGATAAGATACTGAGGGGGAACATTAGGATATGGACCCCATATGACTATGACATTTGACCCCATGACCTTGAGTATCTAATAGCTGATGTTCATTCTCACTACAGGACAATATTAACGGATTTGACATGAGGATTTATGTTGGATAACATCCACCAAGGTGTCCTGATATGTGGAAATTAATAGCCCCCTGGCAGTCAATGAAGAAATAGTATTTATTGTCCCATGGGGATAAGCTTTTAATAATATGCCTTGAAGTTCCTTTTAAAAGTTGGTATATTGATTATTATGTGGGTATTTTTGTATTTTCAAATGACTAATTACTTGTTTTTTAATGAAATACATTTTTCGCATCAGTATTTTGTATTACATTTCATGAGCCAATATTAGTTTGTAAAAAAAAATAGTTTTTGATGTATTTGTTTCCACCTCTGGGTGTATCCCAGAGCCTGAAGAAATTTTTCCTCCCTCTTGTGGTCCCTCCCGCTCAGTCCTGTACATCCGTTCCGCGAAAATAAATCACACTTCAATTTGTCTCCATATTTTACTCCATCCCCCACTCTTGAAACTTTTATGTATGCTTGTTTGGCATGCCTGAGTGTGTGTGTGCGGCTGCACAGAAAGTAGCCTACTGGTGATGAAAAGGTGAATAGATTGTAGAATAGCCAAAGAAGATGTAGCATTGTTATAAAACCTTTAAAATCTCTAAACAATCACAAGTAGGGCAGTTCATCACAGTTCATCCATTGCAACTGGATTGATGAAAGGTCACTTACACCTGTAGGCTACATTGTATTTGGGAAAAGCAAAATGTATCAGCATAATGTTATTTATTTATTTATTTATTTATTTATTTATTTACAAAAACATCTCTGTCAGTTCCATGCCGTTTTCAACAGCTATCAAAAACAAAGGTCATTTTTGGATGGATGGATTTTTTTGTGAATGTTTCTTCTTCTACATAATATTTTAGTCATCTTTAGTTCATGTAATACTTTATTGTCAATGCACAAATTAAGTAACAGTAGTCTGAAACGTTATTGTTAATGCACAAATTAAGTAACAGTAGTCTGAAACGAAATGCTGTTTTACATCTAGTGGTGCAAATAACTGACATGTCCAAATGGGCCTTGATGAAATGCGTCGCTAGACTGTTCATACACATTTTAACGGGCCAAAGTTGAAGAGCTGTTGTCCGTTATTGTTCGTGCAAATATAGGCTGATTCATGTTCCCTTGCATTGTGTAACTGAGGTCCATGGCTAGTCTGGCTTTCACCAGACCAAGCTCAATCTTTTAATAAATCAAAAAATAAATAGCGGGCAGATCAGGCTGGGTTCACCAAGCCTAGTCCATAGGCACCCGATATTGTTCACGTTCTGGCTATTCTAAATGCAAAAATGCATCAGGGAGTTATGACAAAACTGTAACTAACAAACTAGATCCTAATAGAAAGCTGTTAGCTTCCCTAAGCTACAGGTAGGCTTATAAGGTAGGCCTATTTACAACATAAATTGTCAATAGGCTATGCTGGCGACACAAATAAAATCTCCTTTGGAAACCAATGGCTTACGCCTTACAGTAGTGTCAAGCGGACTTAAATTGCCATATCGTGGCAAAAAGTTGTAATAAAATTCACGCAGCTCCATGAGTCAAGGAAAGCGCGAATGAAGTAGCCACTTCTAAATGGGACTCACTACACAGCTTAAGGTGTGTTGCTAAAGCAGCCATAATGAAATGAAGGTGTCATTGTTTGGATACTTCACACACACGTGCTTTTTAATTTCACAGACTACAACTACCAAGCTGGAATCAAAGCACATCGATTCCCCTCTCACACCCTGCATGCACTTAAAACAAAATAAACAGGCGTCTCAGTCTCACGCATGTATAGGCAAAACTGTATTAGACCGGTGTAACGTTGGTAAATCTTCCATTGCACAGAATGATTTTTGTAGCACGTGTAACAAATGACAGTCGAAAGATACAATTACAGTGCTGCTATCAATTTGCTTGGTATAACCGCATTTATAGTTTTATACAAATGCAATCAATCAAATTGGCCTCCATCACTCAACCAACTAACGGTAACATTACCTAGGTCCTTATTGATATTATAAGATTAACGTACCTGCAGTAAAAACCAAGCATGTCCGATAAACATCCTCAGATTTATTTCGGCTTCAAGAATAAATGGGAATTACATTTCATGTGAACATCATCCTATCTTTATTAGACGTTCTCTGCGGTAAACTATAGTCCTTGTAGGAAGCGTCCATTGTTATTCCAACCCACGTTTAACTTTCAACAAAATTACATCTCACTGCAACGATGCGTCATCTAGTGGACAAATTACTACTTATCGCCAATACTGGAAATGCAGCCATGATGATGATGATGAATATTTATTTTGGCTTTCTTTTAATCCTACTGAATTTGTAATTATGTATCGGCCATTCTAATACCGATAGTATGTGGGTGCCTGTGTGTATATATGTGCACCGCCATCTACAGGCCAATGAGTGTACAGTCATTAAATGTACACATAATCTAATTTTTTTTAAGACCCCCCCCATGGATGAAATTCTACGAAACTTGGCATACCCCCAGAGAATGCCAGGTCAATCATACACATAAAATGTGGTGCAGTTCTGAACATCTTAACTGAAGATAGGGGCGATTAAAGCAGAATAATATTGCATTTTAATTTTTTACCAGGGGGGTGCAAATCACAAATGAGTGATTATGGGCCAGATTGATGTGGGCCCTTGAGACCAACATACCATAAAAGATTCTTCATCCTCGGTGCCACGGTTCAGGTAGTTATTTAGGAAAAACTGCTTTTTTGCGGTTCGGGGCGCCCAGCACGGGGGGGAGTGGACCCCGGGGACGAAACAAAATTTTTCCGTAAAAGTCTAGTGGGGCTACATACCCACCAAATTTCATGTGCCCCGGTGGTTCGGTGTCCCGGGTATCGTTGACCAAAAATTCAGGAAGTAGATGACTGGAAAAAACAAAAAACAACAAAAAAAAAAACTTTCACAATCCCTATATGACCGCTTCGCTAGCTTCGCTAGCGGCGGTCATAATAAACATAAGCATACCTAAGTTATTTTTGTTGCTAATGAGTTAATGTAGGCCTACTCAGGTTGTATTAAGGGTAAGAGAGAATAAATGGGTGGATGTATTGCAGCGGTGCAATCTGGTTTGGCAGCAGTCAACACAACCAATGGATAGGCCTATTATGACATAAAATGATTGAAATTACACAAATAGCCTATATAACATTCAATTGTTGTCATAGATAGATAGATAGATAGATAGATACTTTATTCATCCACAAAGGGAAATTATGGTGTTACAGCAGCAATTTATAATATAAACATATATCATACATATACATACATACATACATACAAAAAAAAAATGCATCATGCTGAAGTTGCAATTAAAATATAAAACTACAAGTCCTAATGATAAATTATTCTCAGAAGAGAACATCAGAATGTCTCTTTAAGATTAGCACATGTGGCTTGTGTACTTTGCACTCCCTGGCTGCCATGTTTATGGAACACGGAATGTAAATCCAACATGGCGAGCTGTGCAAATATACGTCAACAAAAGAGCTGACTGAAATAAGAAATTATGTCAGCATGAGTTAACATGATTGTCAAATTGCAAAAGGTGGGGAATGACCTCGGACACAGATAAAGATGGTTAGTGTACTTTTAATGATCTTTTCTATACTATTGCTTTCAGTGTGCTGTTTTAGTAGCCATGATCTATATTCTACCCTACACTTAAGTCAGCTATTGAACCCTAGCTGATCCTAGCACTTACCAGCCTGTTTAAAAGCAGCACTCACTGATGCACTTATTCTTACTGTACTCTACCGTTTTTAAATTGTCCTAAAATTGTTGAGAGAATTGCTTTAAAACTTAACTGGTACCATGTTGTTAGTCGCTTTGGTTAAAAATGCGTCAGACAAATGTAATGTAATGTAATGTAATGTAAATGTAAATGTAAATGTAAATGTAATGTAATGTAATGTAACCCAATTCTTTCAGTGCACTTCATTCAGTTCATGAATGTGCCAATGACGTGCAGTCAGGGTAGGCCCTACCCTGAGAACATTTAACCAAAACGATTGTAAAAATTGCTGTAAAACATAAAAAAACCATTATGAAATTCATTGTGCTTGGTAAATTATATTTGTGCAGGGTAAATTATATTTGTGTCTCAACTACTGACAAACAATATGACAGTAAAAGCTAAATGAAAGCTTTAATTTTCTTTCTTGTTGTTTATAATATCAGAACATTCACTCTTAAGAAATCAATGCCTTTATTTTAGACAGGCCACTGTTGGCGCCAGGAAGAACTAAGGATTGTTCTCCTGGGATGGGACCAATTAGAGAAGAGTATGGTGGGCAATGCCATGCTTGGCCATGAAGCATTTGACACAGGGAGCGACACTGATGTGTGCATGAGGAAGCAGGGTGTCAGCGCAGCTGGGACTCAGCTCACGGTGGTCAACACACCTCAGAACTGGCTTCACTATGCTGTCCACGACCCCGCTTCTGTTGATCACAGACTGGTCACAAGCGCATCAATGTGTCAGCCAGGGCCTCATGTCTTCCTCCTGGTTATCTCTGTTGATTCACTTTCAGGGAGAAAGCGCAGCCTTCAGGCAGCCATTCTCCTGCTGAGTGACATCCTATGGCCATACATCATAGTTGTGTTGACAGGCCTGGAAAAACGAACAGAGTCATTGATGATAAAAGATATTGCTGAGGAATACCAGTGCCTTCAAAGTGTTTTAGAAAAGTGTGGACACAGACACCACTATCTAAACACAACTCAGCAGCCTCAAGACAGTGAGCCCCAAGCTATGGATCTGCTGAAGAGCATGCTGGCAATGGCAGCAGGAAACCAAGAACAGACTAGTGAAGCTTTTCTCTGGCCAGACAGCATACTGAAGGAGGCTGAGAGGAGAATCATTGTAGATAACAAAAAGGCAAAAGTCAGAAGCTTGGTGCAAAAAGAATGCCAGACACACAAACTTCTACAGGCAGGTAAGATGTGATATTTACTAGTTCTTTCATTTTAATGCAGTCCCATCATTTTTGTGTATTCTGGATGTAGTGTAATATAATCATTTTTCACTCCAAGAATAAAATGTGCAAAACATTGTTTATGTGTGCAAATGCATTTTGACAGTATTTTAAATACACACCTCAATTTGGGAAAAAAAGTGAACACCTGTTTGTATTTCAGGCATTTCAAGTCGACGCACATCATTGCGGGTTGTGATGGTCGGCGCCAGGCAGGCAGGGAAGAGCACAGTCGGAAATGTCATATTTGGCCACGAAGTCTTTCAATCTGGACATCCCACTAGCTGCTGTGTAGCAAGGGAAGGGAATGCAGTAGGGAGAAGCATCACATTGGTAGACACTCCAGGTTGGGAGCACAAGAGCAGCAGCTCAATAGATACTCCAGAAAAAGTCAGACTACAGAGAGTGCAGAGCACCATTATGGACGAAACGGAACCAAATGCATTTCTTGTGGTCATTCGCAGTGACGAGATGTTTACGGAAAATGATAAACATCTATTGCAAGAGCACCTGACCCCATGGGGACGAGACGTATGGCGAAGAGGCATCGTTCTGTTCACCCGGGGAGATCAGCTTGGAGAAACAACAGTGGAGCACCACATAGAGAGGTGGCCAGCCCTTGTGTGGCTCGTAGAAAAATGTTCGAATAGATACCATGTCCTGGATAACGTTGTCAGGACATGCAACTGCAAGGTGAAGGAGCTGATTGAAAAAATTGAGGCAGTTGACCTGATCAATGACAACCAGATTTTGCTTCAAGCACTCTTGAAGGCCGAGAGGGACAAATGGAAGCAGCGCTTTAAGGTGAGGGAACTTCAAAAGAATGTGAGAGACCTTCAGAGAGACTGTGAGCAACAGGAGAGACTTCAGGAAGAGAGAAACCAAAGGCTGCAAGAGACTCTTCAGAGCTGCGGCAAGAGAGAAAAGCTCTTGAAAGAAAAAGAACAGCAAATAAATGAAAGACTGACAGAGTTTGAGGAGAAAAAGAAGAAGCATCAAGAACAGATAGAACAGCTGACCCAGAGTTGCAATGAGAGGGGAAAGCTCTTGAAAGAAAAGGAACAGTTTATAAATGAAAGATTGACAGAGTTTGAGGAGAAAAAGAAGAAGCATCAAGAACAGATAGAACAGCTGACCCAGAGTTGCAATGAGAGGGGAAAGCTCTTGAAAGAAAAGGAACAGTTTATAAATGAAAGATTGACAGAGTTTGAGGAGAAAAAGAAGAAGCATCAAGAACAGATAGAACAGCTGACCCAGAGTTGCAATGAGAGGGGAAAGCTCTTGAAAGAAAAGGAACAGTTTATAAATGAAAGATTGACAGAGTTTGAGGAGAAAAAGAGGGAGTATCAAGAACAGGTAGAGCAACTAACCCAAAGATGCAGTGAGCAGGATAGAACAATTGAATTGATGAGGAAGGAGCAGATGGCATTGAGGCAAACCCCATTTGATCAAGAAAGGGAATCAGGGGATCATACACATTGGTGTGGTGATCAAAACAATATGTTGGAAAATATCTGCAATATGGAATCTATGCTGCAAAAAAATAATAACCCACAATTAATACCATCAGAGGGTCTGCAACTGGACAGGCAGAGAGAGGTCAGGATTTTGTCCTTAAGTGAGGCAGAGGGGAAACCAGAGAAAGGACAAACAGGCATCAGAAGTGACAGCACAGACAGGAGTGAAACCATGCATTTGACTGAACCAACCTTTCTTCACATGGACTCTGCTGGTAAGTGTAGTAAGATCAGGAGCATTAGTAAATAGAGGCTAATTGGGGACATTGGGAATATGAATGGGAATGTTATGAAAATGATAAGACATTCAAATCCAATTTTGCCTTAAACAAGCATGTGAGCTTATACTTTTACTTACTTATATCTTCCAGTGGTTCAGAAAGTTGAGCAGCCTACTCAGGAAGCCACAAAGCAACACCCACAACAACTGGAAATCAAACCTGTGGGGACAACAAGGAGGTATGAGGGAGCGGCTATAGGAGCTGTGATTGGGACCCTGGCAGGACTCCGCAGGGGGTCACGGAGGGCAGCCATGGGCACTGCCATTGGAGGCTCAGTGGGAGCTCTGCTGGATGCCTATCTCGGGGCAAATGGCAAACGCTGAGGAAACCAGGATGTCTGATATATTAGGAGACATATGTCAGGTGTTTAGATGCACTTGAAATAGTGGTTAATATATTTGTTTGAAGTTATATTTAGCAATTTTTTCATGTATTGTTGATGGGTTGAAATAATAATGCTTTGTGCTGAAGGCCTACAACAAACTCTTAAAGACTGGAATTCACTGGTAACTTTGTGAACACGTTCATGTGAACAAGCTATTCTTATGATATCAGCCAGTGTACTTTACCATTACAATTGTTAGTCTTATTTGAACAAATCAACAAAGTGTCCACTCCATTTGCACATACTCTTTTATTTTAAAAGAACAAAATAAAACATTTCAAACAATACTTGAAGACAAACAGGTTGAAATGAATGATCCAACAGGGCAAAAAGTTCAGTAGGTATGGCACAGTTTCCTTGCTGTAAGAAAATAATTTTTTTCCTGCAGATAATGGCTTGCACAATTACAATACTGGGAGGTATTTGTTTCTTTATATACAACATTTTCTATCTACAGTCAATACATGAGATTTAGAAGCAGCAACACATAAAAACGTTTTTTTTTTTTTTAAATGTGAAATATCCCCAACATTTTTGTATGTTGTATTTTAATTAATCATACCTGAACTGAACTGTAAATAACTATAACCTGATCTGTATAACAGCATTAGATTAGTTGTTTGTCTGTGTAAATATATTAAACATGACTTAAAAAGAAGTGGGGGATTTAATTTTTTTTTAAAAACAACAACCTCAAAATGTAAAACTGTAGATACATAAAATTGTGTATTCATTCGTCACATGATCTCCAGTATAGAGACATTAAAAATCGTTCAGGGTCAGCTTCTGTGTAAACACTAACACACAAATGTTCTTACACACACACACACACACACACACACACACACACACACGCACACGCACACGCACACGCGCACACACACACACACAAACAAACAAACAAAGGCCTCAGACAGGACAAAGATGGGCCCTTTGAGCATTCTGACTATGCATATTTATGGCTCTTTAAAAACAATGTGTGCATTCTCCCTCAAACTCCTGTGGTCTATCCTCCAGTCTCAGGAGAGTAGTAAACTGTCCTGTCTGTACCAAAAAAGCACAAAAGAATATACAGGGAGGTATAAGTGCTGCTCACAGCGGGCGTCAGGGAGGGTTAACAGAGACTTAGCAAAGGGCAGGTTCTTGGATCAAAATTAGGCCTATCCACTTGATGACACAAAAGTAACCACAAAACAGGGTTTCACCATTTTGCCTGTATTCTCTGTCTTTTATAACGTAGACAAGCACATTTGAAGAACAACTGACTTCTGACATGCATCATACTCATGCTGGATGACAAGTCTTCTCAACGTCGGTCTCACATGTGGCCACTCCAAAGTATGTTGTAAACATGTCAGATGATACAGATCCATTTGATTACAAATGAGCAAAACACACACACACACACACACACACACACACACACACACACACACACACTCACACATACACAAAAAATATCCTTTCATTTGCAGCTGCAGTTATTGTCAGAGGAAGAATCCCGTCGTCTGTGCGTCAGTAAAACTGGGCAGCGACTCGGGATGTGGGGTCATGCCGTTGGGCACTGTCAGTCCATTGCCTCTGGGCAGGGCACCGTCTCCTGGATGGGTGGCACTGGGAAGGCAGCCATTCTGCAACTAATACGGATAAACAGATACCAATGAGCAACATAACATGCTAAGATGAAAGCCTCCTTCCTCTTCAGAGATGGATGATATTCTGTTTCACACCACAAGGTGGCGTAAGTTAGACAGGGCTGCAATTTCTTAAAAAGGCGATAGAGGCCATGATGTTTTTGCTGTTGGTTGGCAAGGAAAATTCAAGGTTCCTCTTTGCTGCTGCTGAGCAAAAACTACCCAACAGCAACAAAATGAACCAAATTTGAATCTCCTATTAAAACCCTACAGTCAAATGTTGAACTGTTTGAAATAATCAAGTTCATCTTGTCAGCAATACAGAGAAATTAAAATGGCAGGGCAGAAGGTTTATTGTATTATTACATATCAATGTAGAAGCAATTTAACTCAAGTTTTGGCCCAATAATAAATTTGTCAGGAAGGCCCTTGCTTATATGAATATGCATCAGGAGCTGAAAGGTTCTTTTTTTCCCAAAAAAGTATAACCCTCCATTTGCACTCTGCAATCTCTCTCTCTTTCATTATCTCTCTGTGTCTCTCTAAACTATCTCTCTCTTTCATTCTCTCTCTCCCTCTTTCATTCTCTCTCTCTCTCTCTGTCTCTCTAAACTCTCTTTCTCTCGCACGCGCTTCTTCCCTCCTCCACTGTCCATTTCTAAGGCAGTGGATAGTTGAACACATTTTTTTAGGTCAGTGGGAGAGGAGAGTACGTGCTCGGCGTCCCAGCTGAGCTTTGTTGTTTTTTCCCCCCTCTCAGTTTAGACCACTGACCCTGAACAAAAACAAACAGAGCAGGGAAAAGATGGGAGGAGAAGAGAGGAGTGCATGCAAAAAAAGAGCGCAAGCATGAATGGACATGGCCTCTATTGCAATCTCTCTCACTTTCATTCAGCTCGGTGAACATGGGGTCTCCAACTATGACTCACGTCTTTCTTTATGGCCTTAAGTCATACCATTCCGTTAAATCTGTTCTATGGTCATGATGAGTTCATAGAGTACATCAAAGTAATGCATGAGATATATGGCGAAACACTACTAACGTGATACGCTTAATGTTTTGAAGTGAAGAAATCAGAATAGACATTTTATAGCCTATTAAATTATACTATAAATTAAAGTCGGCATGACGAGGCTTTGTATAAAGGCAGGAAAGTGTTGTTCCATGCAAAAACAAATTATGCAAAATGATTTGTTTGTTCCAATAAAAGTAGACAACTGCTGTTCAGGAAAACCTTGTTTATGAGTCCAAACCCTAGTTTACATGTATGCCTTTTGCTGTCCATTGCCATATCTTCTTCAAATTCACATAACATACAACATTCAAAAGTCTCCTTTCTGATCTTTCATGAAAAGTCTAGTGAATTCCATAATCATGCAAATGACCCTGTGAAGTGAGTGGAGGGAAGTAAAGTGTTTGAGTGATAGACGTTTCTTACCTTGTGTTGTGCTGGAATTTGACTGAGGTCTGAGGTAAACAATCCACAGGAATGAAGTGAGGACAGTTGTCTACACGGCTGCCCTGAACCCAAGATCTGATTCGAGAGGCTGGACAAAACCTGCGCTAGCTGCTCCTGGCCCTTCGGATTGACCTGATACGACGAAATAGAATTCATTGCACTCTGATGAATCCCATTCCCTCTTCCTGTCCCCCCATTGGCCGTGACAGGAACATCCACCATGCAGTAGTGAATACAGGAGTCCATGGTGCAGGTTGAGGGGACATGTCCGCTATAGAGGCAGGGGCCCGGGGTCAAGGTCTTCCCTTGACTGCTCTGGGTGAAACCTGTCCAGTGGTCTTTGGTGGCAACAGGGTCTGTTTTAAAAGGTGGCTGTGGTCCGCTAACAGTACTGTCCTTATGGCTACTGTGGCACTGAGGAAGCTGAGGAAACTGGTTGTGCTGGGTGTGTTGCGGCAACGGGAACTGCTGGTAGTGGACAGGCTGGCTGCCGCCACCCTCCAGCTGCTGTGAGGTCTTGTGGTTTAGCAAAAATGTCTGTGGGAGTTCAGGCTGAGTGGTCATTTTAGTCATGGTGACCAGTGTGTGCTGGGCTGAGCAGTAGCCGTTGGACGCCGGGGGTCTTTCCAGTGCCTGCTCGAGGCCGTTGCTGTTAACCACACCCGGATGGGCGACCTGCTGTCCCCACAAGTCGAAAGTGGACAAACTCAAATGCTGCTGCATCTGCTGGGACAGGGTCAGGATGGGGGGCTGACCGGCCGGTGGTCTCTGAGTGAGGTACTGGCTGTTCACGCCGGAGGCGTGAGTGACGCAAGGGTCAGGCCCCTGGGTTGTGTCCATTTGCGGTGCTGGGAGCTGCTGCAGGGTGGGGGCGTCCCCCCTGTGCTCCAGCGAGTCATGGATGTAGGAGAGGATCTCGTCGCTGGTGAGCAGGTCGTCCAGGGTGGGCACGTGCTCGGAGTCCACCTCCACTCGGATCATCCGCTCGTCCAGCAGCAGCAGCTCCAGGTCCTCCGCACTCAGTCCCAGGCCCTCCAGAGCGCTGAACAGCTCCCCGTTCGAGCAGTGCTCCTTGCCACCCTCGCCGAGACCCTCGCCACTGCCCGCGCCCAGCGACAGCGAGTCCAGCGTGGCCAGGAGCGGGTCGAAGCTCTTCCCGTTCTCGGGCAGCCCGTGCGCGGCGGACACGCCGGCGCCGTTCATCGCCTGCTCCCAGTGCTCGAACGCCTCCGAGCACTGGGCCGCTCTCACACTCTCGGCGAAGCGTTGCTGCTGGGTCTTGAGCTCGCCGAACAGGTGACTCGGGAGGCTGGACACCTTGGTCTCGGTGGCCGGCTGACTGATGTACACCGACTCGTCCTGGCTCATCATGGCACCCAGCAGGGAGCCGGGGTCCAGGGTGTCCTTGGGCTCTTTGTTGGCTTGCCCCTTCTTGGCCCTGGCGCTGCCCTCGGCGCCGCCCTGCTGGCTGGCGCGCGTGGGGTGGCTGCTGTGGTAGAGCAGGGCCTCGCCCGTGGCAAAGGTGAAGGGCAGGTGCATTGAGCGCTTCCGCAGGTGCTCCCCTCCCTCCTCCTCCCTACAGACAGTCAGACCAGTTACATTCTAATTCAGTAAATACATAAACAAGTAAATAAGAACTAAATAAGGATAACTGCTTTATATAAACTGTACAGACACCATCACAAACTATCAAAATCATTCTCAATCAACAATGATCCACATCACAACAACATTATGTTATATCTGACATATATCTATATTGACATACAAATAATGTAGGCCTGCTGCTCAATACTGAACTGTTCACTACCTGTATTGTCCAAAGTATGAATAGATACACCTCATGCTAGTGGTATTGGTAGAACAGTGGATCATAATCACTCACAGTAGAGGTCTCTGAGTGGCGATGATGTAATCAGGCCTGCCGTTCTTGTACACTAGCCGTGCGTTGGCCTGGACCCACTTCCAGCGGTTGTCCTTAGTGAGGAGCCGGAACACCGTCAGCCCACTCTCACCCGTCTTCATCACTACAATCACAAGGCAGAGTGCATATGAAATCATTGTCCGAATGTTAACAGGAATTGTAGGCTAAAAAACATTACTGTAAACATTACAAACATTACAAATAAATATTACTGATTTTATATTTAACTGCATTGATTGTCATAACCAAAACCACATTCTAATAATAATACAACACATATCATCATTAGATCATGGTGCAATTTCATCTTTTTCTCTACACTGAGATATCAATCCAAAAAATCCCTAGGGAGTTTCATTAGTGTGCTTCAGCAGCCTTGCTCTGAGTCAGAATCCTCATTGGGACTTTATCTGTGGATAACAACACAGTCAACTGCTAAGGCGTATGTGAGCCTAGTCTGTCCTTCAGCTACTCTGCAGCTTTACTCAATCTATCCCATAATCCAGAGGGATTATTTCAGAAAAGCCTACCGAATGCTGTGGGCAGTGCCTGGCGACCCTGTTGACACAAATCATGACGACCTTTCCAGTGCAAACAAGACCACGATCTCATTTCAGCTCATCTCATCTCATGCATGTGTGCTAGGAACCAAACCTCTTGATATTTTTCCTGGGAGTTCAAATACCAAACAAAAAGAAAAAAAACCACACACTTTCTCAGGCACTGTGGCCATAAAGACCATCAGAGCTGCACTTACTGCGGACATGGTTCTCTGCACAGTAGAGCATGTCTGCTGCATGGATGAACTGATAGCCAGACCCACGAACCCTGAGCTCGGCTTCAGTGTAGCCCAAAACGATCTTGCCCCTGGAGGACAGAAAAGAGACAAAAATATCATCATGTCACAGGAAACACAAACACAACAAAGTGGTTACATAAACGTTACAACAACAGCCAGCGAGCGCTTTCTCAATATAAACAGCAAAGGGCTAACACCGTAGTCTTAGTGTGGTGTGTATTGCGAGCTGCTGTACAGCAGGCAGAGGGGGCTTACTTTGCATCGCAAGCCATGGGGGTAAAGTCCAGTTTGTGCTTGGTTCGGAAGATCATGTTCTTGGTCCGAATCTCCAGGATGGAGGGAGATTGCAAGGGAGTAGCGATGGCGAACAGAGCCGGCTCAGGTGGGGCCTTGACCCCGTTCGGCCCTTGCTGGCTCTGACCATGCAGGAATTTGAGCCTTCCCTGGAGACTCAGAGCCTGGAAAGGGGGAAAGGAGTGCGTACGCTTCAGTGAGACAGAAACTGAATTGATTATATTATTTTTGATGGGCTCTCACTGATCTTTGAAAGGGTCGACTTTTTGGGTGCACTGCTGTGACAGCTTCTGCCTTGATCTGCCTTGATCTGCCCTGATCTTTCTATCTTTTGGCTCTCTTTCTCTGACCCTCTCTCTCTCTCTCTCTCTCTCTTGCTGTGTATATGTATGCGAGTTGTACTGTATACAAACATAAACACGTGTGTGTGTGTGTGTGTGCGTGCGCGTGTTTGCATGCGTGTGTGTTTGTGCATATTTTAGGTATGTTTAATGCAGAGTTCAGGTATATTGGCCATCACTTACTAAGAAGCCAGAGGAGTTGTCCAAGAGACATCGGAAGCGACACACAAAGCTCCTTTCAAGGAACGATGAATTCTCTGGGGGCAGCTGCTCCGGATTGCAGGGGGGGGCGACCAACGAGTTGCCGCCTCGTTGACCATCTGTAGACCAGGGGGGCGTGAGTGAGGGGTGAGGGGTGGATGGGGATATCACGTCATGAGCATTTCAAGCGTTCGCGTCGGGAGTGTCTTACCACATCAGCCACAACCGTCGTGCTCGCCTGACAAAAAAACCTTCCACTGCTCACCGGACTCTCAGACCCCCCCCCCCCCCCCCATCATATTCCATTCAGGCTTGGTTGCGAGCTAGCGGCCCTGCTGCAGCTTTGCGGTGTAGGAGTGCTGGGCTGCTCTCTTCAGAGGCTGACCTGAGAAGCTCCCCACTGCAGAAATGCACTTATGTAATTAGCCCAGTGGCTCATCGCCACTTTAAACATGCCATGTGACGAGGCTTAGCTTGCAAAGGGGGCAAACATACTTTCAACCACCATGGAGGAAAATGTGAAGGGGGAAGTCTATGAATCTTTGGCCATTTTTGTCTGTTTTAGTAATGTTTTTACTTAATGTTTTACTATTTCTGCTAACTGTTTATATACAGTGGCAAGCTATATATATATTTCTTTTCTTCATTCATCTGCATGATTAAAGCACAATCTGATTATGATTCATTGGGCTTTTGGGCACTGTGGTTTAACATATGGGTGTGGTTTCTACATGGGTTTCTTTTTTAATTAGCATAAAACACTATCCTATGCCTTATAAAAAAAAGAGAATGGGAAATCGCTGTAGATATGTATAAATCTGTAGTCTCATGTTGAAATGCTAGATAGATAGATAGATAGATAGATAGATAGATAGATAGATAGAAAGATAGATAGATAGATACTTTATTGATCCCCAAGGGGAAATTCAAGCTAACAGTACTAACAGTGATCTTAACAATAACAATGCTAACAGTGATCCTAGCCGTTTAGCACGGTATTGACAGGCTAGCAGTCTCTGGGGGGCTTGCTCACCAGTGGGAGAGTGCTGAGGCGTGGGGTAGATGGTGGGAGGAGGGTTCAGGGCCCAGTGGAGGTTCTGCCTGAGCTCCTGCTGGTCCTCAGTGTGAACCATCTCAAACACACTCTGGTGCATGACATCCGTCTAGACCAGAGGGGAAAGAAAGACATGGAGATATGAGAGAGAGACAGAGAGAGATGTGCAATCATAATCTGTCATGAACAAGTTTTTATGATACATGCGATTATAAGTGTACATAAAACCTGCACTGATTCTTTAGCTAACCTTTTCAAAAATTCATACCGAAATGACCTGCAAAGAGCTTTTGATGAAATGCTATTATAATAATAAAACTACACTAATAATGACATGGATGGCTTGGCATGTATTGATTTGTTTATATTTAGAAATCGGATGAAGAAGTGTTAAGTAATGATATGAGGCTGCTGCATGCCGCCGCTCAGGGCTGGACTATGTGTCCTGTGTCCTGATTCATCTCGTTTGCTGACTTACAGTGTGACCTACTTTTGTTACCGCAACAACAAGGGCAAGGACACCACATACACACACATCTACCAAATAATCATTTCACCTTGTTGTCTTGTCGACAGAAACAAGTACACAAAAGATTAGATATGCAAACAGCACGATTTCCCAAAGAAGCAAGTTATCAAAACAAAACATCAGTGACTCTTCATTTTTGACAATATTTATGTATTGGACAACCTGCAAGCAGAGATAGCAGTGGAAAGATAAAGGAAATATTCATCAATGAAAAGAAACAGTGAGACAGATATGGGTATGGAGTCTACAACAGAAAATGCTTTTTTGAGCCAGCCTTGATAATGTTAAATCACTACTGGAAGCCCTGTTTCTTGCACCATCATGCATCAATGCTGTGCTATCTTCCACTGCTAGACTCATCCAAAGCCTGTCCTATAAATAGACTCACTTACACTGGATGGTCTCAAGAATATCTGTCAACAGACAACTGCAGATAAGTCACGCACATCTCTCCTCTCATTCATGAATACATTCATTTACAGTTCATATGTAAAAACATATGCAACATCTAAATATGCAACAACTCATGCAACATCTAAAATGCTGCTATAATTTAGTATGGGAACCATTTTCGGTGAATAATTTTTTTTAAGGTGAGCCCTTGTCATGGGTACACTTTTAATCCCTTAACCCATAATCATGCACATTCTCCCTATACAGAAAGAAACAACTGCATGAATTAAATAGATATAATTTAGCTAATAACCTACAAGTTTCCCATTAATTCCAGACAAGATTATAACTGTTCATCACAAGCAAAGCCATGAACTGGCTAGAGGTCTCTGAGGGAAGTCCCTTGTCAGTGTTTGTAAACATCTCCTCCTCCTCCTAAGCTGTTTTATGCTCAAAACATTAATGCTATTAGTCTGTCACAAAAAAACCTGAGGACAGGCAGACTGGTCTAACAGATGCCACACGGCCTGCTTGCTCAAGGCCAGTGAGAAATGCAAAGCAGCTATCCCCTGCCTCATACCACACCTCTTAGGAAACCGTACTTTCACAAGAATGACACTTTGTCCATACATTCAATTTTAACAGCAATTAACCATAACTGGTGGTGTGAAAATCCAGCCTAACTGTAAAAACTGTACCTGATGGAATCCCAGATAGTCCTGAATGGTGTGTGAGGTGTAGAATATTGTTCCATTAGCCGTGATGACCAGGACAAAGCCATTCAGGGCCTGCAATCAACACAGAAGGGCAGAATGCTGCTTCTTGACAGGAGAAGGGAAAAAAGGATTCTATTTCGTTGATGTGGAACAAGGTGTGGATGTGGAACAAGGTGTTTTGTTGCATGTCAGTGGTTTTCAAAGGATGAAAGGGCAAGGCAGAGGGACCAGTGAAAATGTAGTCAGTGTAATTACTGGATAATATACACTGAAGCTTCACATGTGTTTGGCAACACATGGACTCTTTACACAACTGTTTATACAACATTGTCCCCAAGAACAATGAGGGCTTTGTGTCTTTCTTCCTTTCTGCTGATTCAATAATTTATCACCTGACAGATCATGTATAATTTAACCTATTGGTGCTGAAACATTGATTTAACAATGCACTGTAATAAATTAAATAATAATGTAAATTTCAAGAAAAAACAATGGACTTTTCTAGCACTACCCTCTCATGCTTTTAAAGGGATACATACACCAACGATATACGCTACATAAAGACACACTAATGAAGCATCAATATTAATTAAATGCAGTCCATCATTCTTCCCTACTAAAACACACACACACACACACACACACACACACAGAAACAGACACACACACACAAGCTCAGAGTACTGACCTGCAGTAGAAGTTCACCTTCAAGCATCCAGCCGTCTGCCAATCTTGCAGCTTTGCCGTTGTCATGGCTACCCGCTTTGGCCATCACCCCATTGCTGCACGTGTGGTTTTTCAGGGCAACTAGGTGAAGAGAGAATGAGTGAGTGGGAATGAGAGATAGACAGATAGAGAGAGGCAGAAAGAGAGAGAGAGAAAGAGCGAGAGAGAGAGAGAGAGAAAGAGCGAGAGAGAGAGAGAGTTGCTTTATTGTTGTAATAATGTTTACAAAGCACTGCTGTGAATGTCACAATGCCTCATGTTTGGAGCACTAAGCCCATGGTATCCCCTGCCAGCACCAAGCTCCTTAACAATTAATGAAATTCCATCTTAAAAATGACAAAAGAAATCGATTATTTTTGTTTTGTGTGTAACATGACACTCATCTGGGTATAAACACATAAACATAACTACAGTGACTACAGCATGGCAGCCATACACACCTCATCTAAGTTAACATTGGTTAACATGTGTCACATTTACTAAATAAGTATGCCCTTTTGGTAAGTTTGGCAAGTAAGGAGGGGTGTCATCGTGACGTACACCCTCTAAACCCTTTTTCAAATAAACACACAAATGATTTCATTTCTATATGTTAGTGCACAATTATTGCATGTTCTGATGCATGAACATGCCTGCCCTAATAGAGCGGAGAGGTTGAAGCAAACAACAATGGCTGGCCTATTAGCCCAGCATCAGAATGAAACAAGGTGACATTTGCTCTGGGCATCTCTCTATTTATACACCACTGCCTGGCTAGCAACATTCAGCCCGTTCACTTTTCTCCCATACGACATGTTTTTGTGCCTCATGGAACTGTTTTGTTTCATCTGTAGACAACATGCTATACGGTCAGGTAATGTTTATTTTTTACAAACAGCGCTAAGTGAGGTTTATAAACATTTACATTGTTAAAGAAACAAACAGGATTTAGACATTTTCAAAGTCCATGCTGATTTCATATTACTGTAACAAAGTGCCGTATAGCGGGATATGAGGGGGTGGTTGTGATAGAAAGCTAGTTGTTGTTTGCTTCTACAGTTGGTGAAACATGCACATATGTGCAGGATTACAGCACTGCATGGACTCCTATACAGTAAATCACTTTAAATATAGCACTTAGGAAGATGTAATGCATAATGCAGCACATATACATACTCTAGTCTCTTGTGCATGCTTGCATGACCTCACATGCAGATTCACTCCTATCACAGCAAGCATCAAGTCAAGGAGGCAGGGGCAGTCCAGTGCTGGCACAACGCCAGCTCCCATCTGTGCCACGTGTAATGGCTGCTTATTTCCCACCAGAAGCCCTGGCACTGACCCGACACGCTGAGGCTGGGCAAAAAGGCCTTCCCATTGGACATGCTTTTGAAATACAATTAAATCATGCAACAACACAAGGTTACTGCATATTATGCTTGCAAACTATTCTTCTAATTAATGACGATTTATGAGGAGTAAAATATGTATGTGTATGTGTGTGTGCATGCATGCGTGCATGTGTGTGTGTCCGTGTGGCTAAGGCTGGCACACTCATTTTTATCAAAGGCAGACACAAAAGACATTTCAATCATGAGTTGAAAATATTCATGCTGTGGCAGATTTCTACATGTCTCTAAATACCCTGGGCATTTTTGATTGGTCATTAGGCTACTTCATTATGCAGCCTGGTTGATTTTGAAATATCTTCACAAATGATTCTTTGTTTCATGTTACTCATACTTCTAGAGAAGCTAGGTGCCTGTAAAGCTGACAAGATGTTAAATTAACCCTCTAGGCGCCACAGGCGACTATAGTCGACAAGATGCGGCACTGAATAAAACGGCCGATTTTGTCAAATAGGGTGTCATAATTCGTTCAATCTCCACTCCACTAGATGGCAGACATGTCATACGTCATCACCGAGTCGAAAAATCGTCCTGCTTCTATACAAAATCTTCCCGCTAGAGCTCATTGAATCAGTGCGAGAAATACCGGAGCTAGTGTGCGTGTGTGCCATTTTTATCAGAGCGGTATTGTCAACGTGAGAGAGTATTTGCACTACATTATCGTGTAATGGCATCAGAAAAGTTTACCCGCAATGAAGTGTTGGGTTTTCTATTCGCTGACCCTGATTCTGAAGGAGAATATCTGCCTTCAGAAAATGACGGTGATTCGTTTACTCACCACGCTTCAGATGCGTCCCTGCCTTGCAATGGTGCAGCTGGACAAAGTTTAGACCTACACCAAGCACAAATAAATCCTTTGCCCAATGTAGATGGTCCTTTGCCCAGTGTTAGTGCTGGGAACAATGTTTCACGGGGTCGTAGTGTTCATCGGGAAGTTAGCAGGCGTGTTAGTGATGTGGGAAACGAGGCTGGAAGTTATGTGGGGGTCCAGTCTTTTTATAGCGCTAGCCAGCTAGCTTCTTTGTCTTCTGACCGTGTGCCTCTCCTCAATCGCGGCAACAGTAACGTGTTGTTGGATCATTTGTCTAATGCCACTGGGGATGTTAGACGAGGTCGAAGTGTTCATAGGACAGTTAGGGGGCAACGTGGAGGCAGGGGGAGTCGCAATGAGAATGACAGTAGGCCTAGTTCGAGCTGTGCAACTTCTCTCCACTCGGCGCGCGCGCGAGGCAGATCAGGCCGTGCTAGTCGCAGCAGGAGCAGAGGCGGTGTGACACGGGGCAGAGGAGCCATGAATAGTTTAGTGCAAGGTGATGGCTTTGAGTACTTGGCCAATGAGGAGCAGTACCAAAGTTGGATCACGCCCTTTGATCAGCCAATTGGTTATCTGGGGGAAAGAGAACTCTCCAATGCCAATTCGCCCCTAGATTTTCTATCACTCTTTCTGTCTGATGAGTTCTGGAATTTACTTGTTGTTGAGACAAATCGCTATGCCAATCAGTTTTTAGCCTCCCATCAACTCCAGCCACACTCCAGATTTCATCAATGGTCTGACGTAACTGTCAGTGAAATGAAAGCCTTCTTTTCTCTGCATTTGAGTATGGGTCTGGTAGAGAAGTCAGAGTTGGAGGATTATTGGGCTGAATATTGGCCAACAGCAACACCTGGATTTGGGAAGGTGATGTCCAGGAATAGATTTGAGATGATTTTGTCTTTCCTTCATTTCAGCAATAATGAGGAGTATGTTGACAGGGGTCAGCCAGGCTATGACAGGCTATTCAAAATCCGCCCAATTATTAATTTGGTCATCCCCCGGTTTTCAGCAATGTATGGTCCATCTAAACAGCTGTCACTGGATGAAATGACCATTGCATTCAAAGGGAAATCAACCCTAAAAATGTATAATCCAAACAAACCAGACAAATATGGTTACAAAGTATTTGTTCTGAGTGAAGCAAAGTCAGGCTATGTGCTACAGTGGTCCATGTACACTGGACAAAATAGGCCTAATGCTGATTTCGGTGCCACACACCTTGTTGTCCGTGAGCTGATGGCCCCGTACACAGGGAAAGGGCATGAGGTGTACATGGACAGCTATTACACCTCGCCAGCCATAGCAGATGAGCTGGCAAACAATGATTCGGGTTTGTGTGGGACTGTCAGCAGTAACAGGAAGGGGATGCCAAAGGGCCTCACCCGTGAACAGCTGCCATTGAGCAAGGGAGATGACCCAGTCTTCATGAGGAAGGGGAAAATGCTAGCTTGTGCGTGGCATGATACAAAGCGCCTTACAATGCTCTCTACACTGCATTCCAACACATGTGTCAGAAAGCGCATCAGGACCAAACACACTGATAGTGGCTATAGGGAGATAAATAGGCCTGTTTGTGTTGATGACTACAATTCATACATGGGGGGTGTCGACACAGCAGACCAGAGAATGAAGACCTACCTCTTTCCCCATAGATCAAGGAAATGGTACAATAGGATTTTCAATGGCATTCTCAGTGTAAGCATGGTGAATGCCCACATCATTTACTGCCGCTGCACTGCTGCTCCTCACAAGCCCCTGAAAGTCTTCGTGCAGGATGTCATCACTGCTTTACTGGAAGGCTTCTCCAGGAAAGAGAGCAACAAAGGCCGAAAGTCATCCTCACTGGGAGACATGCCACAGAGACTCACTGAGCGCCACTTTATGTGCCAGGCTGATAGTAAGCCAGATTGTGTCGTTTGTTCTGATCGGACCCGCCCTAAAGGCCGCCGTCAGACAAAATACATGTGTAGGCAGTGTGGGGTGGGTCTTTGTGTTGTGCCTTGCAATGAGAGGTACCACACCCTGAAACACTACAAGAAATGTCACCTGGATGGATAGGGAGTCATTATCTCTACAGCAAAAGGCCTGCTACATAAATTCTTTTTTTTGTCTGCCATTTATTAGTAATGATTTAGACTGTTGATTTACTATCTATTTCCCTGACCATAGTAGTGTACACTATGTGTTCTTTTTTGTGAGTTCATGTCCTTGTGATGTATGTGTCTTCGTCAGCTAAAAAAAACAACCAAAAAAACATCAACAAAAACAACAAAAAGAAAAAAAAATACTAACATTGTCTCTCGTCTTGTCTCGTCATCTCACTCCTGATCTGTGCCTTGCCGTGGCGAGTGAGCTTTTGAACTAAACAGGTCTTGTCTACTTGTGTTTGTGTGTCATATGAATAATATATATGTACCCCATACATGGCTTCAGAGTGCCTACTGTATGTAGTAAATGGAAAATCTCTACAGCAAAAGGCCAACCTACAGCTACATTCATTCGGTTTGTTACTGCCATTTATTAGTAATGATTTACACAGTTTGTTTACTACTTACTATTTACCTGAGCATTCAGTATTGTGCAATATAGCACACAGAAGATGAGGGACATTTTGAGGGGAAAGAAGTGCTGAATTTTATCATTCAAACATGTGACTTTTCATGAAAATTCTATAATCCAAGATGGCCGCCACGTCATATGACGTCATATGACGTCATAATATGCAAATTAGATGGGGAAATTTAATCCCTACATAAACTTTGGGTCATCCTTAATATTTCTCTAATTTACAGAAAGTCTCTATCTCTTATCACTTTTAAGATATAGCCTTTTGAAATTAAGATGTCAAAATCGAACGTTTTGAAAAAAAACCTCTGGCGCCTAAAGGGTTAAGATGATAAATAAATCATTAGTTTTAAGACAAGCACTCATAATGAATCAGCCTTTTGTACGTGCTGCTCTTATAAAAGGTTGGAATGATCATTCTATTAACTATTACACATGATCAAAGTACAGTTTATGAACTTGGCTAGATAGGACCTGGATGCTGTGTGTGCAGAACACAGATATATTAAGTCCTTATGGCCAGGCCAACTTGCATTGCTGCCAAATCGCATTAGGTTTTCATTCAATACATGTTTTAAAATTTTTAAATGTTAAATGGATCAGAATAGATGTGAATGAAGTCATCTCAATTTATCTGCATTTCTTCGTTTCTGAATTTCTTTTCTTTATTGTAATGAATTTCTGCTGAATTAATACCCGCTATTCTACTCCAAAACCTTTGTGAATTTTGTGACTACACACGCAAGTATTATACGGAGCAAGGCCATATGACACCTTGGGCTCCTTTATATAGAGTTGGCATTAGACTGGGCCTGTGGTCACATACAATACCCTTGTCACTTGCGTTACACCCAATCCAATGCCTTCCAATAGAAGAGCGCTGAGAATTTGATTAAGTAAATCCGACAAAACCCCCTGACCCAGAAAATCGAACAGCTTGTGAAAGGGCCACGGGCCATGAGCTACGGGCCCATAATTCGTTGCTAGCATGGGGGCGTGGGTGGAAGTAGCGTCGGGTGTCATGGAAGGTTAAGATGGTCCGAGGCAGAGGCTCCCCACTATGCCATCCACTGCCAAACGGTCCTCACGATGTGGGCAATCACACACCTCCCTGCTGGGCCAGTCAGCCTGACCCCTAATTCACTATGGGACACGGGGCTTCAGGAAAGACTCTCTTCACTTCAGCCCACTGCTAGCATCCTCCGCTCTCTCTCCAACTGTTTCTTCTAAATCCACTATTACCACTAAGATAAACTGTATACTGTATTTCAGGATTTAATAATCATTACAAAATATTTTATATTTATATATTTACGTATTTAATTAGTAGTTGAGACCCTATAAGCAAAACACCAGCTCATCATTGCTTTTTTTTGCTATGTCCGTAGAGAAACCAAAGATTGAACAAAGCTAAACAAGAATAGCCTCAGCTCCATATTCTCTTTGCTAAGGCAACCATTTTGAGCAACAAAAAAACCCAGAAAAAAACCCCAATGTCATAGGAAGAGCAAACACCACTGTTTGGATTGCATCACTCAGGTCTACATTGTCATGTCATGTAGGATCACCAGAGAGGAGGATATGAATCACAGAATGCTCCTATATTTGGCAGCATTAGCAGTATTAAGAGCAGGGGGATGGGTCTGCTTGTTAGACATTTTCAGAGCCTATGGTCACACTAATCATGGATGGTTGCTCCGCCTTGTGACCCGTATGAATCACGTGATTAGTTTCAGAGATTGTGTCGTGATATGTCAGAGAGAGAAAACCCCCAACACACACACACATACACACACACTTTACACACACACACACACACACACACACACACACACACACACACACACCGATTGTCATTGTCAGAATGTGTTTGGGTGTCTCTCAGCACAGTCAACATAACATCTCAAAGCATAACATAAAAACATAAAATAAACAAATAACATAAATAAATAAATGAATAATTAAATAAATAAAGCAGGCGTGCATGTCAGTGGGCCCATTTCTGTGCACATGCATTTATGAGCGCATATGTATATGAATGTTAATTATGCTAACTGTGTCAGGAGACTGTTTTCTCTCTCCTGACTGGCAGAGCATAAATATAGCAACGTGTTACTCTCTCTCTCTCTCTCTCTCTCTCTCTCTGTCTCTCCCTCTTTCTCTCTCTCTCTCTCTCTCTCTCTCTCTCTCTCTCTTTTTCTCTCTTTTTCTCTCACACTCTCTATCTCTGCTTCCACAGAATGGACTGAATGAACACGCAATCTAAGACGCCCCCGCACATGGGGTGGGGGGAAACACATGGCAAGCGAAGGAAGACACATAGGCTACGCATGAGCAAATATACACACACACACACACACACACACACACACACACACACACACACACACATACTAAAGACTAGCATAGGCATGTAGCAGCTGATGATCAGTGTTTTTGCCATAGTGCTGGGGTGATCACATGTCTACATGACTACTACGATAACAATGGTCCTCGTCAGTCCAGTTCCAATGCAACTCTTTCTGTCAAGTGGCTGAGCAAATGTGATCAAGAGGGGGATGGGGATTGCCCCAATTAGAGAGAGAGAGAGAGAGAGAGAGAGAAAGAGAGAGTGGGGTGGTAGGCGGGAAGGAGTGTGTCTTGCACTGATCATCAGCTACCAGAAATGACATCTCATTTCCATTGAAAGGGTGGGGTGAGGGTAAAACAGGAGGGCACTGAACTGAATAGAGCATGCTTTTGAATAAGGTGAGTTTAAAGACAAAGCACTATCCCACTAACAGATCCACATATAAGTGTTACTACGGTGGGCCCGTAACACTTGAACTCATGGGAGTCTACACTTTAACCATGTGTCCTAATGATATGATGCTGCTTTACTCCTCAGTTGGTCATCTCCAAGTCTGTAGGCTTCAGTTGAGTTTTGAATTCGAAATACAACAGGTAGAGTTTTTACATTGAGACTGACGTTGTCAGTTGTTGTGAGTTGAGGGGGTTTGTGTTGAGTTGTGCCAGAGTGACAGAGCTGGGTGGGTGTGTTTGTTTTCGGTAAGATGCTCAGAGTGGAGGATTCTCAGATGAACATGCATTAGGGCAGCGAAATGAAGCCGGGCGCATCACAGCTACAGGCAAAGCATTTACAGAGTGATTCACATGTTACGTGTTCAACCCTGTGACAGAAGTATGTCAACACATTTCTCATAAACAAATCATTACATACAGACAAAGCATGTCAGAAAGATGAAATAAACATTAGTATGCCTGAGAGATTGCAGGAGTTGTTGTGAGTGGCTCGTGAAAGACAAAACAACATTCCTTACATTCTATGACATATGGCTAAATCCTGTATAATGTCATGCCAGATACAATACAAAATAGCAAAGTGTAAATGACTTACTACTTAAGTTCTTGTAACCAATACTTATTGCACTGTTGATTTCTGCCAGAAAGTGTGCAATCTGCTGTAAAAGTAGGCTATGTCATCTCAGTTTCGTTAGACTTTCTATGTTTAATTGAGCCATTATGCAAAATTATCTTATCTTGTGGGCATGTACATGGGAGCTCACGTACATGCCCCCAGAGTGTAGCGCTGTAGCTGCCCCATTCACATGCCCCCAGAGTGTAGCGCTGTAGCTGCCCCATTCACATGCCCCCAGAGTGTAGCGCTGTAGCTGCCCCATTCACATGCCCCCAGAGTGTAGCGCTGTAGCTGCCCCATTCACATGCCCCCAGAGTGTAGCGCGGTAGCTGCCCCATTCACATGCCCCCAGAGTGTAGCGCTGTAGCTGCCCCATTCACATGCCCCCAGAGTGTAGCGCTGTAGCTGCCCCATTCACATGCCCCCAGAGTGTAGCGCTGTAGCTGCCCCATTCACATGCCCCCAGAGTGTAGCGCTGTAGCTGCCTGGCTGCGTTAGCTGCTGGCTGTAGCAACTCGAGCTAGGTAAACCCGATTGTTTTCATTTTTTTTTTTTCATACTCAGTACTCAGTGACCTCGAGAAATGGGGATCTATGCGAAAACTCACCGGATTTCTCCTTTAAGGGCATTCATGGCCAACAATTGCACTGAGATTGCATTGGCATTCTCTAGAGCAGAACACAGGAGGGATGTCATAAGGGACTCTCCCTCCTCGGGACTCCAGAAAAGGACCTCCTTTCCAGGAACTCAAGAGAATGCTAATTGGCTTAGCACTGGTATTCTTGCAAAGGGGTTGCCCTGTCTTTTTAGTGGAACATCAAGGCTGTGACATGCAGCACCTTTTAACCTCTCTCTCCCTGACGCTTCTCCAGGACCAAGAGGGAACTGATGTTCCTTGTCAGTGTGAGTGCAGTAATCCTCCGTCATGCCTAGGAGATGCTAATGACCTTGATCTACTGCCACTTGAGCGCACTTAGCTGACTTGTCTTTTTTCTGCTGAGATGGCACATGCACATGTTAAATATGGAGTAAATACTTATTAACCTAGATCCTTAAATATTCACAGTTTCAAAGACTAGCTGAGCCTTAATTGCCCTTCCTAATGAGTAGTCTAAAATGAGCCATAAGACTGAGCCAGTTTATCTGTAGTTCTGACAGATATAAGAGGAGGCTGAATTTGAATAATGGTGGCTGAATAATTTCCCTGCACTAAGTTGACTATAAAAGTGTGTTAGGGAGGAAATGTACATTTATTAATCACTTTTCATTGCCTTTGTGTGAACAGGTTGTAACCTCACCTAAAAGAAATGAGACATTCATAGATCTTCTCAGTTCTTTGATCTTCTCTGTACCATTTTTTTATGATATAACTGTTGCTAATGCACCGCATTGAAAACTAGGGGTCCTAACTAAGCATACATATGGGATGAGTCTGAAGTGCAACTGCAGGCATTGATATGTGACGAGTTGGGACTGAGACTAATAAAAAAACTCCACAGAATTCATTTAGCTGTTGACAAGTTATGACTGAAATGGCCACTGAGATTCCTGTATTCACTTCGCATGACTCCACTTATAGACCTGCGATGGCAGAATGAAATAGGCCACTCAGAGTGAAGGTTGTTGAAGGAAGTTTATCTATTGATAAAAATAATCCTACACTGGATTGTGAAGCATCCTGCATCTCTTCATTATGGTGTACAAAATACTTGTGATAACAATATGGCCACCAGCCATTATTCTTCTATATTCACTGTCAATGTTTCTAACATGGCCGACACATTTCAATACACACCTCATAACCCAACATCAGGGGGGGTAAATCTCTTTTGTGAAGTTTTCTAGCATCTCCTCAATTCAACAGCAGGATACAAGGGTAGCAATGAGGCAGCTGGACCTGGATAATACTATTGCATGGATTAAATGGACATTGGACGGCTTTGTTGCAGGTACAAGACCTTTCATTACACCCACAGGAAATCATCAACAAAAGAATCCAGCTACACTTAATGCCAAGGTGAAATATGCATCCTCATTCTGCTGTTTACGTGACAAATACACAGCAGTTGCTACACATTTCAATTTCTCCACCTCTCTGAATTTTCTGATTTCATATCTTTAAGATTTGTCCTTCCTGTTTTTGAATAAAATCATCACCACATGATCCACGAGCTAAGACCCAGTGACCCCCAACGAAGCATATTTGCAAACGGTGATTACTTATGCTTAGCGAGTGGAGGACACATATTGTTGCCCTCAGTCACATCCATGACTCATACGCAGCAACCTTGCGGTGACCTACGATCCAGGCATGCTTGTGAACAATTAAAGTGTTTCAACACACACGGCCTTCTGTAGCAACCTTCACATAATTCCCAAAGGCAGGAATGTGATCGGTGACAAATGGGGCAAATCTATGAAAGCTGGCCTTCTCAGATTAGTGATTATACCCCTGCTGTTACACCAAGATGCTGTTTGTGCAGAGTAAACTCATTCAGAACCATCATGGAAATTGATTTAAGTGAAATAAATGAGAAGTGATTTAAGTGAAACAATAAATGCTTTAATTGTATGATTTAAAGAATGCTATTTTATTAAACAATTTCCTTGATAGTGCCCTGGGAATGGTTGGTACCAATTGAAGGGAAAAAAACATTCAGAAAGACTGAGCTTTTAGAGAATTGAAAAGATTGTGCAGTTTCTATTTAGTGTTGTGTCCAACCACTTGGCACATTACCTCCTACATCCACCACTAACATGAACACTGACAAGGAAAACCTCACTCTATCCAATGCTGCTCTCCAAATGAGAAGAGTACCACTCCAACAAGTGAGCATGCATCAAACTCCTCTTTTGCCAGTTGGGGACACAAAGGCATGGTGCATTTACCAATGTGTTTGCTGGATTTATTTATACTCTGGGGCTGGGCACAGATGCCATATCCTCCCCATCACTGTCTGAAACAGCCTTTCGAAAACCTCGCAGGCTTAAATAAACATTGCGCCCCCCCTCCATTTCATAAATTCTTTAAACTCATGGGTTTCCTATCAATAATTCATGGCCCCGAGTGCATCTCTTGTCCGCACTGCAGTGCTCTCACCCTAAGTACACTGCTGACAATGTTTCATTCCTTCTGTCCTTCAGAAGTGATAAATCGGCATCGCAATTTCGTCCTCGCGCTGACAGTGGGCGTTGGGGGAACAAGCCCACTCCCGGCTACAATGTGTTGGAGGGTGACATCATGGAGGACTGTGAAACAGCTAAAGTCATTCCTGGGTAGGGAGAGTGATGGGGAGGGAGTGGTTTCCACATCACAGGAGATCTGCACATCACTGTTGGCTCCTCAGAGTGCCGGCGATGCTACAGCACTTCAGTGTTGTGACATGGCTGGGAAAGTTGGAGGAAAGAGTTACTCTGAAGTCCAGCCATGAGCCAAACCAACCACAACAATTCTTTGTAGAGTAGAGAAAGTGGTGAAAGAAATTCAGAAATCTTTGTCATTGCTATTAGATTGTTATGAAACACCGAGTTTTGCCATGCTTCAAGAAAGAATAGCAGAAGATGGTGGTGAGCTGGGAACATCTGCAACAACCAACAACCCAAAAGCGCTTTAGCTGTGATACTGAACAAGAATGACACCCAACGAGGACAGACGAGGACAGGGAGCTAGAATGTTCTACTTCCTCCTTACAGTCAGTCTGTGTTGTGGTCTGCTCTGTGTGGGCCTCTCCTAACAGACTGGAACTACAATTACAGTACAGCCTGTTTACAGGCATCTGATGAATGGTGTCCTTAATTAGATGTGGCCCAACAAAACAACACATTGCTCTCTGTGGATGTAGTTAACTGCTGTTGGATGTGTATATTCTGTGGTATACACCCTTGTGGTTACCATGACAAAATATCAGATGTTATAAATGAATAGTTGTGTCTATTGATATTCACTTCTGACTTTGTGGAGTAAACCTCAAAATGTATCTCCAGTGCAATCAGGGATGTAGTGGAGGCTAAACGCAAGTAAACGCAGTTTATCCACCTCTGAAATTTCAGAAATAGAGTTTCCACCTCGTATTAGAGTTTATCCACCTCTCAAAAGAGTTAATTTACCAATTGCAACTTTTAACATTCAAACATCATACTGAATTATCCACATTCTCAATATTCATCAACACTAGGAACCATTTAATACCACTGGTGTTGTTATAAACATTGGACAATAACTTCCACAATCATCAAACATGTTCTGATACCGCATGGCGCAGTCCACATCACCGTGATCACCGTGAGTTCATAGTTTATCCACCTCTTATTTTACCACTACATCCCTGAGTGCAATACCAGAGACTTTCTAATGAGGAGACACAGCACTCAAAAAATCCTCCATAGAAAAGCATGGGGTTAGTTTGTAACGCCAGTATGGCCGTTGTCTACACATATCACACCCCTTCCGCGGCAAAACGTCGACATGTGAATACATTGAGCCAATCATGTGCTGTGTTGTGAATACATTGAGCCAATAATGTGGTGTGTTGTGAAGACATCGTGCCAATCATTTGTTGTGATCTCGCCACTGGAGCAAGATTGGTGTCGTGAAGCCTTGCGCACGCGTATTTCTGCCGAATAGGATGCCCGATGAGTGCCCAAAAAGTGTTGCAATATGGCCGCAGAGTGGAAGGACTTGCCTAAAAGGACTTTGGCAATACTAGCACCACTGACACTGAGTACTGAAGTCTTTCATGGAAAAGTTATTGTTTTGTTTCAGCCTGCTTCCGGGCCCTTACCTGAGAAGAAGTTCTTGGCTCGAAGGTAGCTGACGCTCAGGCGCAGGATGGAGAGTTTGTCCAGACTGGAAGTGACATCCTCAGGAAAGGGCAACAGGCTGGCAAGGCGCTCCAGCTCTGAATTCAGCCGGTCACGGTGACGCTTGGAGGGGTTGGACTTCACAGCCTCAGTCGGGGGTGGTTTCTCCCTGCCGCCCCAAGAATGTGGATTATACGTAAATAACAACAAAGTCAACAACATAAGCCGAGATGTGTGGGTGTTTTGATCTCGTAGTGGAGTGTTCAAAATCTCCCTATACCACTTTGATGGCCATAGCCACTGTACTGAGTTAATTTCCTCTGCTTAAAATGGAGATTAAATGGACATTGTTGATCCTTCACAAGAGTTCCTTTATTTCAAGCATGGCTTCCATTAGGAGTAACATGATCTCACCAGATGTAGTGTACTGTATCCCCACAATTACAGAACTTTAGCTAAGGGAAGCATGTTGGCTGTGTGCTGCTACTGTATGTCCATTCTGAAGATGTTGGCCTACAAAGCATTGTCCAGCTGTGTCCCATAACTGGTATGAATTCATGCCTGAGGCTAAATGACAGCATGTCCAAAAATAACCCAACACAGCCTAGACGGGTGCTACTGTCCTGACCAGACTAGATGATTTTGCAACTGACACATGGTTCCCCCCGATTTATGACTACATAGTGTGAAGATTAAAAGCTTGGTAATCATTAATTATTGCTTACTAAAATATATTTCAAGCTGGGTACAACCACGCCATGAATACAACTGGATGTGTCATACTTTGGGCATTTCACAGCTAAAAGGAAAAGCATGCCATAATATAATGTCAGAATTGTCAACATGTAGAAATGCAAAAACTGGTCCCGACCATGCCCATGCTATTGTGGCTTTGATATTTTATGTGGCTTTGTTATGTGCATGTTAACTCTACTGTAACTAAATTAATTCTGTACCTGCTCACACTAAACCATGATTGTGTTTCTGCATATTCAAAAAATGATCAAGAAACTTACGCTCTCTGAACCGGCTTCCTCCTTTTACGTCCAGCATACATTATTAGGCCCTACCGAGAGCCTTCTGATTAATACAAATACGTCACCGTGTTGTGCACATGTATCCCATTCATCAAGAATTATGTCCAGCGCAGGTGCTCCAAGGCACAATTCAGTTCTGAGAACCGCAGATAGAGGATTGTAGTTCAGAAACACTTGTATGTCAACGTCGCTTGGTGATTGACAATGAGTTGGTAAATACATCCATGGATTATATAATTCGTGTAGGCCTATATCCCCTCAGTGGGAATTGCGATTCTTGTCAGCGATGCGCGAAGCAACGCAAAGCACGGCGCACTTTTTACAACACTTTGCTATTTGGCATTTGGATTTTCCGGAAGTCGAAGTTAACACACTGCAGTGACAATAATTAAATCTGAAGAAGGTGTTCAAGATGTGAATTTGCTCCACACATATGACAGAAAAAAATCAATGATCACTCATGCCAGAGTACAAGAGTAGCCTAGTGCCTTCTGTCACTCAAAGCTGCTGCCATAATTCCAAACGTTGTTTTCTTGCCCATAAAACATCTCAAAAGTAAAAATGTATTTTCCTCAGAGCCTGCAGTCCAGTGTCAGCGCCTCCCAACCACAGCCTCATGACTGAGCACGCGCATTCTTTCTGACAGAGGAACCAGCACAGATTTGCGCGAGAGCGAGCAAAAGGGCTTACAGCGCAGGGTCGGAGGGGGCCACATGAAAAACCTCCCAGAGACACGGACGCGCACGTCAGAGTTAGCGCGTCCACAAGCTACCAATTCTGTCCAATCGCATGCAGGATGAAAGGGTAGCCGTTTATGTTGAACCTAAGTGGCTTTTGCTTTATGTAGGTCAGGGGTTAAACCATTAAATAATGGAGTGATACGTGTATGAGTATTTCCCATAATGTAAAGAATAGCTGCAGTTATTTTTTGAGTTGCTTGTTATATATCTTAGAATAGAAGACTTCTTGCCTATGTTAAGGAAAACATGACACTTTGCAAGTGCACCTACCAACACATTGGGTTAGCCTACTGTTAATAACAGCTATTCTGTTGTTGACGTTGACGGGTCATCCACAGCAATGGATGATTTGAAAAGTGCATCACTGCATCTCTGTCACTGATAGACTCCTGATCTGGCAAATTATGTAGGGATCTATTGGAGGAGGGTGGTTCCTTAGCTTTCATTCTAAAGGTCATTCTTTCATTCAGGAGAGAGTAAGATATTAGCAAGATCACACATTAATTGATGCAAAGCAAAATACTGTCTAAGGCAAAACTCACTTTACTAGCCCTCTGCAATTACAAATGTATGGAAACAGTGACAGACACGTTTCCTGTGACATGCAATACATTTAAATAGACAGTATTTTTTTTTAATTGTAATTATTATTATCTCAGGGATCATTATGGTTTACAGTGCAAATACTTCTACTACAATAGCCATGTGTCCAAAATGTAGGCACAAAAAGCACGTGAAGAGGAAAATAACTGAAAATAATATAGAAATGTATGACATTATCAAACCAGAAACCGTCGTGGCATTATCTATTGTTGCGCCCAACTACACACATCTCTCTCTCTCTCTCTCTCTCTCTCTCAGTGTGTGTGTGTGTGCGTGTGTGTGTGTGTGTGTGTGTGCGTGTGCGCGTGCGCGCGTGTGTAATAGACAGCTGAGATGAACGATCCCTCGTCTCGTCTTTAGATGACTTAACTCCTACTGCGTGAGAGGTTGATGAAACAGATTCTAAATTAATGGCTTAATGGCATTCTCATATTCACCCCATTTCTAGAAATGATAATAGCCTTAAAAATGTAGACTGTAGCCTACACGTCAAGCTTTAAATATACAATGCAAAATGCTCTTAAAAGTTAGTGAGCTGCCCCATTCTTATACAAAGGCCAGCTTCCAGGCCCTATATAGCCTTTCAAAACACAAGTAGAGAAGTCAAAGTGCGCCATCTGGGTATATGTTCGTGAAACTGCAGTTAGGTGGAGCAAAAGATGAGGCTAATTTCAGAAAATATAATCATACAATAATATTGATATTACAATAAAGTAAGTTGACAAAGTAAACCTCACCTCAAAACTTGATTATAGACTCTTACCAAATTGATCTGAGGCTGTAGCCTAGTCTGAGTTTATGAGTCGGCTAACAACAGGTGGATGAATGGATGTCCTTGAAATTACAGAAAGTTCACATGTGAAACTTTTTTGTGGAATTATAATCTAATTGGTTGATGTACACAGCACTCAAAATAATGAGAAATAGGCTACATGCTACAAGTCAATGCAGGCTAATTTATAGGCTTAGCTAATAAACAACACGAAAGTGCGAATACAACCAGCATAAAGACTGTGATGCAGTCAAACTGCATGGTTTTACTGAACTTCAACGAAACGAGTCGTTCAATTTCTCGGTCTACCTTAAAAAGAGCCTCTGACAAGCAGTGCGATTTCCTGAAACGCCCCACACTGTCGGAAAGGGCCACTATTCCCTGTTGGGATCCACACTGACATAAGTCAGAGAGTTGCTTCATAGAAGACGAAAGGTCTTCTTGGGGATCTTTTCTTTCTTAGTATCACAAGGGTCCGCGAACGAAAAATGATAAAGTAAAGAGTCCACAGCATTTTAGTTCAGAAACGTTTGAAGAAACTTTTCTTTATCTGGAGCCATAGCCTACTCTGGACTGAAGCGCACCGCGATATAGACTCTATCTTATTCCCGCGGCTTAGGATATTTCTTTCTTAACTATTTTATCATTGTCATAGGCTAAGTGAACTAGACGAGGAAGACTTGTGTCGGAAGATAAGAGTGTGAAGAATCCTTCGAGTGAGAACGTCATGCTGGGTAACGATGGGACCTACGCTGGCAAAAAGCGGAAGAAGCCTGTGCAAAAAATGTAAGCATGTCAAACAAACCTGTCAGACGCGACTGATAGCCTTATTAATGGTCTATGA